>NW_006432227.1:7197247-7233574 GCF_000325575.1 Pteropus alecto
GGAAAGTTCTGTTACTTTTCTAGTCAAAGTCAACCTTAGTAACTAATATTAATTTTCAGAATCTTGAATGCGAGCTGACAATAAATGAAGTAGTGTTACCTCTCCTGTGTTCCTGTTTCCTATCCTTTGGGGAAATAGAGTTGGCTGACGATTCCATTCGTGAATTGTAATCATATCTTTACAGACACCTAGGAGGTAGTGACAGTACTGGCATTTTATTGTGGTTTTTAAATTGTATTAAAAGTAAACCATCTCCTCGAGGCTCTTTCGATGTGTGGAAATGCTCTTCTCCCAGATTCTAGTTATGGATAGCGATCTTGCTTTGTAAACCTAATCTCTACACAGGTTATCAGGTTTCTGTCAGCGCTTTCATCATCTCTCCGCCCACCTTCACTTCCACTGCCTTATCTTCTCTCCTCATGCAGCTGTCGCCAGTCACACTCTTTGTGTCCACTTCACTTTCTTTTTTCACTCTCCTAGGAGTTCATACCCTCCGGGTATACCTGCGGCAACGGTTATTCTTTCTCTAACCGTGACAGATAATTCACAGGGGTCCAGTGAAGAGCCATATGACTATAAAATACACAGCTGTTCTATGAATTTAAAATTAATTGACACTATGATTCAGTGACACTTTCTGTCTTTTCTCCCTCAGTAAAAGAGATATCAGTCTTGTAATCACAATTGTGTGACAATATAGTTTTTTTGGGGTGGGAGGTGGTATTCACAGAAAAATTATAAAGAGTTTATAGATCCATTACTCATATAAGTCCCAAGTTGCAAATTTCATATGTATGAAGTTATAAATTGTAGAAAGAAAAAATAAAATGTTGAGTAAAGTTGTATATGATAAGAGCTTAGATTTCTGTATAACCTTTATCGAGAGCATTCTTATATGTATTTGACATATAAATGGTTATAGAAAATACAGTATTTTATGATAATGTTTAGTTACTTTTCTGATAAGCATAGAGATAAGTCCAAAATTGGGGTACACAATAACTTATAAATTTAGCACAGTTAATACACAGCTATCAAACTTAGAGAATGTGAAAAAGCCTTGAAAACACTCGAGTACATTACTCAGCAAACACAACAAACATTATGATTTCAAAAATAAGTATTCCAGTACCATATCTTAAATTTATCTTTTTTTTTTCCATTTTATATTTTATTCATGGGGCTAGCCAAAAAGTGTGGTCATCCAGAAATGATCATGTCCACACAATCAAGTGAAAATAGACTTTTCAGCATGTATTTATGCACAAATACCCTCTGAGTAAAACAAGAAAGGACTGTAGAGGATGAAGACACATTATTTTCTCTGTGATTTGAAGTATCCCCTGAAATTGTTCAAGAAGTATCAAAATATTCCTGAGAGTCTTTTGGTGTTTATAATTTGAAATATGAATCATTAAAAATAAATACCAAATTGGAAAATTAGATATTCTTGATATTAAAATGACCTACCTTGAAGAAAGTAGATTACCAGGTTTATGCTCTTAAGTCTTCATATAAAGAAAATGAATTTTTCATGGACCCTTCCAAAATTTGTTTGCTTAAATTTTGAGCATATGTCTGCCCCTATATCTCTAGGCATTTGTCTAGAAATAAAAGTTTACATGTAATTTTGCTCCTTATAACTATTAATTTCTATAATAAAATAGTGCACTAGACATTAAAAGCCTTATAAAACTTTTCGGTCACTGTGTTTATTAATATAGAAGAAAGCTATAGTTCAAACCCATCGAACTTTTCTTTAAGTCCATGTGAATGGGGTGGTTTAGCCTGATATACTGAGATGTGAAGCATTATGAAGTATTTCTTGTGCTGAGTGAACATTGTAGTCACTTAGCTTAAGAAGTCCCAAGAAGAGAAAGAGAAATAACTATGTGTTTACTGGACATTTGCTAATCCTATATTGTGTATGTAACTTTCAACGTAGTCTTGACTCTGACAATAATCAGTGAATGTCCTTGAATAAATTATATAAACATTCTGGGCTTACTTGAGAATGTTCTGAACTGATATTGAAAGTTTTTTTAGCATTAAAACTATGCAAGTTTTAGGTTTTTAAGGATAACCCTAGACATATCTTAAAACTTAATTTTAGTCTAGAAATTTATTTATATAATTGAGATGATTTATATGATTAAGTCATAGAGCTTAATCATACTATTAAAGTCTTTGGAATATGAAATGTTATTCTTTTATTTCTTTAAAACAACCACCAAATCCCAGCTTCTACCTGAGGGACAACAAATTTGGACCACAACATAGCACCGCAACTTTTAAAGCTGACACCCAAAGGGATAGGCCCCCTGGTTGACCTAGCTCTGAAATTCAATGGAGTTTGCTTACAGAAATCCTCTAGTACTACAGCAAACAAAGAAGCAGTTGTTAAAAGACTGCGTGCTCACACTCCAGGAAGCTATGCCTTCTGGGTTTAGCACAGAGGGAGCAGGCACAAACGTCTGTCTCACAGGTTTTCCCTAGAAGGGTTTTTTTCTGCAAACTGCTGCCTGAGGGTCTAGTTTCTAATCCAGCCTGCATTTTAGAGCTGCCTGGGATCCTCCTGGGAGACTGCAAGAGAAGGTGAGCTATTCCTCTGCCTTCTCAATCCAGCTTCAACAATAAAACCAAGTCACCAGCATCTCCCTGGAGGGAGCTTATTCACATCATACTTTTATGGATGCCACCTGACAGACAGGCCCTCAGATCAGAGTATAAATAAGGCAGAAACTAGAAACACAATAAAGAGATCCATGAAGCTAAAACCTGGGTTTTGTTTTGTTTTGTTTTGTTTTTAAGATAACAAAATGGACAGATCTGTAGCTAGACTAAGAGGAAAGAAAAGAAAAATACAGTAAGAAATTAAAGAGTAGATATTACAGTTGATATCACAGAAGTACTGAAGACCACAAGAAACTACTACAAATAATTATATACTGACAAATTAGGTAATCTGGAAGAAACGTATTAAATTTTTAAAAAAACATACAAAGCTATAGGAATGAAAACACTATGGTACTGGCATAAAAACAGACACATAGGTGAATAGGCCAGAATAGAGGGCCCATGAATAAGCCCACACATATATGGTTACTATTCAACAGATACCAAGAATATACAATGGAGAAAGGAGATGATCTTTAATAAACGGCTTTGAGAAAGTTGAATTGGCACATACAAAACAATAAAACCACCCTTTTGGTGTACCATACACAAAAATCAACTCAAAATGGGTTAAAGAATTGAATGTGATATCTGAAACCATAAAACTCCTAGAAGAAAACAGAGTAATCTCCTTGACACTGATCTTGAGGATGAATTTTTGGATTTGACATCAAAAACAAAGGCAACAAAAGCAAATATTAACAAGTGGGACCACCTCTAATTAGCAAAGGAAAACATCAAGAAAAAGAAAAGGTGATCTGTGCGATAGGAGAAAATATTAGCAAACCACATATCCAATAAGGTGTTAGTATCCAAAATATACTAGGAACTCATAGAATTAGATGGCGAAAATAAACAAACAAAATGAAATACAACAAAAAATAAATAAAGCATTAAAAAATGAACAGAAACTCAAATAGACATTTTCCAAAGTAGTCATACAAATGGCCAATGGTACATGAAAAGGTGCTCAGCATTACTAATCGTCAGGGAAATGCAAATCAAAACCAAAGTGAAATATCATTGCACATGTTAGGATGTTATCAAGAAGACAGGCTATAACAGGTATTTGCAGGGATGTGGAGAAAAGGGAATCCTGCGCACTGTTGGTGAGAATGTGAATTGGTTCAGTCACAATGGAAAACGGTATGGAGGTTCCTCACAAGTTTAAAAATAGAATTATTATATGATCTGGCTATTCTATTTCTGGATATAGATCCAAAATAAAATCACTTCTCAAAGAGATATCTGTACTCATGTTTGTAAAAGTATTATTTACAATAACCGAGGAATGGAAACCACTTAAGTGTCCATTGATGGGTGACTGGATAAAGAAATATGGTATTTATAAACAATGTAAAAGGACATCCTTTTACTTATGAGATCCTGGGTAACTTGGAGAGCATTATGCTACGTGAAATAAGCAGGACAGAGGAAGACAAATACTGCGTGATATCACATATATGTGGAATGAATAAGGTCTGAGGATCTAACACGCAACATAGTGACTATAGTCACTAATACTGTATTGTATATTGAAATTTGCAAAGAGGGTAGTGTTCTACCCTCACAAAAAAGGGGGATAAATATGTGAGACAAGGGGTGTATTAATTATCTCACTTTGAGAATCCTTTCATAATGGAAGCATATATCGAACCATCGCATTATCTACTTTAAATATCTTATAATTGTGTTTGTTGAATTATAGTTTATAAAGCTTTAAAAAATATCTACTGTGCAATTTAGATGTAAATTAGTGCTGATAATCTGAATAGGTAATGTGAAAACTTTATGTGAAATGGAACATCAAGATAAACTTTCATAATCAGCTAATTCTTCACTACTACAGTACTTCCCCTTATAGCTATAACAATGATCATCCCTCCACACATTAGAACTAAATTGTACATTTATTATGAATGCTCTATGTCATAAATGATCCTACTATTCTAATTCAAAATAGGTGATTTACATTATTGTAATAGGAGTGTGGTAAAACTGGACCATTTTCCTGGTGTAAAGTTACTGTTTACTCGTACACTTACCAATAGTCATCTGTAATTTAAGATCAGACCTGATCCTACAGGATATTTCCCAGAATGAAAGACTATTTCCATCTTCAGATATATTTTTAAAAAATCTGTACCTCAAGAGCTCATGTCAATGATATACATTTAATCCCAGACCTTGTGAAATTGTACCCTAAAAGAAGAAAGACTTCCTTGTGTCTTTGGTTCTATTTTATATCTGCTAGATTTAGCATATGTATTTGCTATTGAATCAATTAAAGCAGTATATTTTTAAATTTATAATTTTGCTAATTTTATTCTATAGTCTTGATGTCTCTATTGTTCCTCATCTAATCCATTAGTGGTTCCTATTAGACTTTCTCAAAAATAGATCTGGAATCCAAATGCTTTTTATAACATCTATAGATTAATAACGGTCAAAGACATCTTTAGCTTTTATTTGAAAAAAAAATATTCTCCAAATGTTAACCAGCTTTTATCGGGGACCCTCTTTATTTATTTGTCCACAGTAGCTAGATTTTTAAGCCAGAATACATCCCTCTACTTTTCAAACAAATTAATAGCTTTTCATCTTTCTAGAAATAAAATCCCAAATCCAAACTGCAGCCAATAAGGTTCGACATAGTGATCATGCTGGTACTTTTCTAATGCCTTTTCCTCGCCTCTGCTCTCACTCACATTCTGTGCTATAGCCACGAAGTTCTCACTACTGTTCCTCCAATATATCCATCTGCTCCTCCCTCAGGGTCTCTGCATTTACTATTCCTTCTGCCTAAAATGCTCTTATCCATGTACCTGCATGTTTTGCATACCTATTGAGCAACTTCCCTTCAACAAATTTAATTTATTTTTTTCCTTTGAAATAGTCATTACTAGAAAAGTTCTAATACATTTTATGGCAAGTAGGACATTCACTGAACTTACATTTTGATCATTTAGTTGTTCATTTTTCTATTTCGGTCCACCTAATCCAAAATAATGTTATGAGTAAATGAAGGGATTGCACATTGTTATGTATTAAACAAAAATAGAAAGATTGAGATTAATATTTGAGAGAGAAACTCTTTTGGAGGGCTGTAGTCAAGAGATAAAGACAAATAGATCTGTCGACAGAGGGCATTTAATGAGGGTTTTGGCACTGGACAAATGAGAAAGAAAAGGGAGGTAAATCAGAACTAAAACCTGTAGCAGGAGATATCCACCACAGAGGACAAGACTAAAGAGGAAATGAGAATCAGTTGGCTTTATCAAAGCTAGTAGCTCAGTGGACATGTCCTGCAGTGTTGATGCTCAGCTATCTATGAAAAGAGCTTTTCCTGGAAGTGACTGGAATCTCTGAGAGAGCATGAGAGCAAGGTATGCTTGATTCAGGTGGACCTAAGAGAATCCGGAAACTAGACCTAGCTATCATTGCTTGGGATATACTCTTTTTGTTGTGACAAAAATAAGAAAGACTTTTTTTTTTTTTTTTTTTTTTTTACCCCTTTCCAAAGTCCTCTAGTGCTCCAGTCACTGGCTAGGAAGCAAGCTGATGAAAGAGTCAGGAAATGAGATTTAGCAGTGATCTCCGATCCTAGTATTACAATACAGACTATAGAAGAGTAGATTTAGACATGAGAGATTAGAGATTAGAATATGGACATCTTCATTTTCTATTCTTTTGGCACCACTATATCAAGTTAAATATAATCTAAGTACCTGAAATTTATTAATTTCATTCCTTGATAACATGTCTGCAGAGAGTTCTAATTTAATAGCCTCAAATGAAAAACACTGAAAAAGGTAGAAGTGGTGTATTAGAATAAATTAAAATACATGTATGCATATCTGAGAATCCATGTGTAAATATAATTTGGCAAAATGGTTTAAACATCCAGTGTTTAAAAATCTTTATAAATGTTGAAATAGTTTCATAATTATTCTTATTTGAGCACTCACTCTATGTTCTTTTAGCCATTCTTCCTGATCGACTAATATTTAATTCAAATGTAGGAAAATATTTTCTGATTAGAAGTATGATAGTGCATTTGATAAAAATAGATACCCATAAAACACATAATGAATGCCAATAGTATTACTTTTACAGCTTATTATACAAATGACATTGTTTTAAAAAGTTAGGTGAGAAAATGTTGCTGAAGATCATATCATCATACCTATACATATAAACTATTGTGGTAACTATATTTAAACCTTTTCATATATGATGTAAAAATTATGAAAGTTTGTAACGACTCATGAAAAAGAAAGTACATATTCCAGATTTAATTTCAAAAAATTAAATGCACAATTTATGCAAAGATTCTATTGTTTTTTCCCCCTTATTTTAATTCCAGTGCTATAAATTTGGTTGGAATTAGTTTAAAATGTTTCTAGTGTACATTTATAGATATTTATCAATAATGTTGTAATTAACCCTCTTGCAGCTATAATGGCAAGCCAGCTGAAGTTATTTGTGTCGATGGTGCATCTTCTCATTATTCTAATACAAAGCAGTTTCAATCAGGTCTTTATTCTTCCACTATGATTTAGTTGTAGCACAACAAACTCTATGATATAGTAGAAAAACTATTAAAATTACATAAAATTTTAAAATCAGTATTTTTTTTAAATAATGGTTACCAAAGTACGGACTATAAAAATGGTTCTTATGCTGAGTGAAATAAGTCAGACAAAGATAAATACCATATGATTTCTCTTATATATGGAATCTAAGGAACAAAAAGAACAAACTAATCAAAAACAGACTCACAGATATAATGGACAATTTGATGACAAACAGAGCAGGGGGAGTTGGGGGACTACAAGTATAGGGTGAAGGGTTAAAGAAGTACAAATTAGCAGTTGACAGATGGTCGCAGGGATGGGGAACACGGCATAGGGAATGCAGTTAGCTAGGTGGAAGCCCAGGGGAGAGAAGGAGCAATTGGGGGGATCATTTTATGAACTATATAGATGTCTAACCAATGAGCTGTATGCTTGAACTATATATATAGTTAAAAAACGTGTAGGAAATATTTGTATAACCTAATTCCAGAATAAGGCAACAATTCACGTATGCGTGACTCTATTGCAGAACTGCTCTGATTATGTTTTACTTTAACGCTTAATTCCACAGGTGGAAATTTAATATAAAGTAATCTTAAATCTAAATTTAAAATTCTGATGAGTTAGGATAAAGTTCTTTTAAGACCAAATGGGAGGTTAATTTTGCAAATGTGGCCATTGTGGAAAAATGTATTTGTATGTCATCAATAGTTATAAATATGAATAATATTTATAATAAATATATATTTGTCATACTTTTAGAACAGGAATTTTCTAAATATTCTCAGTGCAACCTACAATAAGAACAATATTTTACTTGGTGTGTGTGTGTGTGTGTATTTGTATATATATGTTTTTAAATACTTGAAACAATATTTATCCTTAGAAGATCAAACTGTTTCAGAAATGTATTTTTTTAAATTTTATTCTGTTCTGTTCTATTCTTTTAATTCTTCATATGTTCCCTTTTCTCTCCTTCCTTCTCTTCCTCCTCTTTCTTTTGTTTCTTCTTCCATATTGATCATAATCTATGGTGTGAAAAATAACTGCTCTAGAGATATGTTAACAATAACTAGTTTAGAAATGTTATTAGCCCATCTTCCTGACCATAATAATACAAACTTTGCTTAAATTCCATAGTGAATTGTAGGAAGGATTTGTAAATTTTTTTATGGCTTTCAGTTTTAGAGTGATCTTCTCGTTTATCATAGCTCTGGTAACCTTTAGTCGATCATTTGTGTGTCTATATTGCATGACATTAATTATATTAAGTTATTTTTTGACACTTGTTGAAGTAAAAAGAAATTTAAAAAGGACCAAAATGTGTTATTCTGCCCTGATGCTCTATGTATCTGATACTCATAGTTCCTCATTCTCTACTAATGGATTACTTCCTAAAACAATAAATTCAATTTATCTTGAAATTATAACTATGCCGACAGTTCTCACTATCTGCTAGGGGGAGAGAAAAAGATTCATACATACATATTCCTTTTTTGTAAGATACTGTAAATCTTTCCACTATAATTTTAATTTTATTCTTTTCTTCCCTCTTCCTTATAGAATCTCCATGTTATTCAGTATTCTCCTCTTCCCCATAGGGCTCTGTGCCTCAGTGTATGCTTATAACTGCACATCTTTCGAGTTATTTTATCTAACAATTATTTCATTTCCTGGAGAGTAATTGGTTCAAGAATGGGCTTATACTTAATTCTGGTTAATTAATGTTGTTAGGGAATTTTGCTGGGAGTTTTCTGAGGAAATATCAATGCTCCTGAAAGAGAGAGAGAAAGAAAAAGAGAGAAAGAAGAGAGAGAGAGCTATAGAAATAAATCATCCCTCTTCTTTCTATCAATATACATTTGTCTTAGGACTATTTAGTCGTCCTCCCAAAGAAGAATCAACATTTTTACTAACTACTGTAATCAAAGTGTGTTTTTCTTATGATGATTCTAATCGGTACAAACACCATATTTATTGATAGAAATTCTTATATGCCATTTAATGTTTCACCAAATATTCTAAATATTCTAAAAAGTGTTCAAGAAAGAAAAAAATGTGTTTCTTTCCCCAATATCTAGATTTAATATGTAGTTATTTCGAGAAGAAATGTTTAAAAGATCTTCTCTAATGTATAAAATTTCTGTCATAACTTGATACCTCAGGCTACTGTACATTGAAACTTGCTCAGTAGCCATGTTCTTTGTTTTAAAATAGACAAAATGAGCATAAATGTGCAGTTCAATGAAAATACATGTAATGGGGCTCTTACTGTGATATTTTATTCTATGAATTTTGGATTGCATGCAAAATATATACTTTTCATTTGGCACATTTGAGCTTGTTATGGCTATATTGACTTTATAAATAGCAAAAGGCTTTTATCAAACATATTGGATAAAAGTTTTTACTTCTTACTTTACATTTGCACTGGCAAGGAAAAATCTCTCCAATGCCTTTTCTTCTTTGCCATAATCTTACCCCTCTTCAAAATAGTTCTCGTAGAAAAATCTTTCTATAGCTTTACCTGCTTTAAATTATGGTCTTCCTTTTTGGGCTTAAAAATGCTCTCATAGATTTTATTTACACTGAAAATTGCAGAAATGTGATATATGACATACAGATTTTTAATTATCCATTGAAATTCTCATAATTATCAAGTGCTAAAAAAAAGATAGATTGTTTGACTAGTACTCCATCTGCTTCTTCCAAGAAAACTCAATATGTTACACAGGCTTCACCAGGAAAAGTCATACAGGTGACAAATGACAATGTTTGCCAACTGTTTAACACATGTAAACTCTTTGAGAAGTTCTTCCTGGTTTCAGCAGGTGTATAGCTGTGCTGTGTTTCTCAGGAGCAGAATCTATTTTCAACATTGCCTGGAGAGGTTCATCTGATCTTGAACCTCCTTCAGGAGTTGGCATTCAGAACAGGGTCAATCAAAGGATGCTGGCTCCCTGCCTGAGTCTTCTGTAATGTTTAGTTCAATTAGATCCAAATATACAAAACACGCCTGTGAAAAGAGATCAATCATTCAGAAATCATATTAGCTATATCTTGGAGGTAATTTGTGCTTTGTCTAGTCTACCTACATGACAGATACTGGAATCAAGGAGAGCAATATAATAGGCGGCATTATATATAGGCACATATATTACAATTAGGTAAAAAATTTATATATAATAATGAGGCCTCCATGATGTTATAAAGTATCCTGTTCAGCATATTGGCTTCATTATCTTCTGTTTCACAGAGTCAATTCTCTTTCTAAACTGTATCTGTACCTTGTCAATATCATGTTTTATAAATGATTTCATTCTTAAATTTTCACAAGACAACCTGAGGTATAAATACAAAACATTTTGGGGATGTCACCTGAAAATTCAACTCACTGGCATGATTTTTTTTCTTCAAAGTCAATATGTTCTACACTTTTGTGTTTCCTTTTGTTATTCCTTTACTTTATACTATTCCCATCCATTCTATATACCTGCTATCATTTATTCTAAGATTCTAAAATTGGAAAACTAAGCCAAAATTAATGTTTATCAGGACAGTTAATTTGAAGGAAGATTGTATAAAATCCTTTGTTTCTTAACTGAAGATATTGATGTTTCTGTTTATTATATATACTAATTATCATTTGACATGTCATATTATACTGATGCATTTTGACTTAGTATTTATGCATACGTTCACTTTTCCCTATTATTTGTAAGTGAAATTTTAAGTTTTAACAGACATTAAATCAAATCATTTAGCATATATGCAAAATGATGATGTAAAGTTCAAGTATTTATAAATAATGTTTTTTGGAGTATGATCAGACATTATTTATATACTTACAAGCCACTTTCAGTACATGTGCCCCTCTACTATGTATTGCCTGTGTAAGTCTTCTACCAAGTTTTTGATTGGATTGTTAAACTTTGTTGATGTGTATGAAAATCTATATAACAAAAAACAAACACACACAAAAAAACCCTAAACCTTTTGTCTTTCAAATGAGATAAAAATATTTTGGTTTCATTTTTACTTTTAATTTATGATTTTAATTTTTATGTTGATGTATTTGTCTAAGTGTTTTATGGCATCTGAGTTTTCTCTTTCTTAGAAAGCATAGGTAGATAAATAGAGATGAAGATACACACCACACACTTACACACATATATATATATATATATATATACATTTTTATAGATTCAAGACAGTAAAGATATAACTCCCTCTGTATATGTAAAGTTTTCTTCTATTGTTTTACTTTCATTTTTTTTACACAATAAGTATTATTTAAGGTAATAGAATATACTAAAGTGATACTTAAAAGTTTTTTTTTTTTTTGCAGACAAACAAATGAGATCGAAAACTTACACTTTATTTTTTAAAATGAGAAATTGGTAACTCATTTTTAGTTTATAACGATTTTCTAACATCAGCTTGTAAAAACATAGATATTTTGTACACTTGCTTTTTTATAAACAAATTCAAATTGACCATCTAAATTTCATAACAAATGTCACTCTTAAGACTATATATTAACAATTATTTTAATTGGTGAAATTTTGTCCCTTGGAGTGCATGTCAGTGTGTTTACTGTGATTATAGGACAGAAGAGTATCAACCAGTTTATTCCTACTAAACTTCTGTAAAATATGATTCACATTTCTATGTGTTGCCCTGAAATTTATAGACTTTATCTAGTTTTCCTTGTCCCAGTTTATGTCATTCACTATCAAAAATATAGCTGTGACACTGATAAAATGTTGCTGTTTACATTGTTCAAAAAATATTGTAACTTAGGAGAGTCTCTATAAAACACCATTCCAACTCTGAAGAAATGGCATTTGGTGTTTGATCACTCACATTAATATTGTTTTATTTTTATATCAAACAGTAAAACAGCAGTAATATTGAATTACCGATGACATTTTTATTGGCAAACTGTGGACTTGAGGTGATGCTTCTAGTTTACTGGCCGTGGTAGCAAGCTAACCAGTTAGATTGAAACATTCCAGAGCTTGTACTTAAGCAAAACTTCCTTTTAGCCACACCCACAATATACTCTGTATCATCTAAAATAACTACATAGGGAAGGAGCTGGGTATTTCCTATAGTAGAACCTTAATAAGTGTATACTGAACTGAAGAGTCCAAAAAGGAGGGCTAAAGACAGAGACAGAGGGAGACAGAGAGAGCAAGTGCTGGGGTGGGGTAGAAGCTTGACTCTCAACTATGAAGATAAAGTCTTTCTTCCTTCCTTCCTTCCTTCCTTCCTTCCAATGAAGATAAAGTCTTTCTTTCTTCCTTCCTTCCTTCCTTCCTTCCTTCCTTCCTTCCATCCTTCCTTCCTTCCTTCCTTCCTTCCTTCCTTTCTTTCTTTCTTTCTTTCTTTCTTTTTTTTTACAATGTACTAGAATCACCTAGAAATGAAAATAACCATTTCCAGTACAGTATTTCAATACAAAAACAATTTTATTGGATACTAAGAATAACCCACCATTAAAAATTTGTAATGTTATCTCACTAAGCATTATTTTGGTTTCATGATGTCCTCCCAAAAGTCAGTGCTAAATGCAGTGGTTTGGTGTTCATTAGGCAGTTATTGGTAGGACATAAAACATTTATATTTAATGTATTGAATACTTTTTATCATTTTTATTTCTTCAAATGTTTATTTTGCCATCATTTCCAGGAAGTGACTTATAGCTCTATGATTTTGTAACTCAAAGTTGCTTTCAGGGTGATATTGGAAATGTTTCCAAATAACTTTTTAAAACAATAGCATCATTACATACAGCTCTTAGGAAAATAATTAAATTTTATAGACGTTTCCCATTGTTTTGATATCCAAAAAATGATTGACATATATTTATTAAGGCCAAATATCAACTAAATAATAGAAAGTAGAAAATAAAATCATGTTTTTTCCTTTTAGTTATTTAATGTAATCTTATATATGTAATTTGATGAAATAACACATTTTTCTGTGGTCCTTAGGAATGTAAATGACTAATTCTTAAAGGTTATGTTTAAAGGGCCTTTACCAAAAAAAAAAAAAAAATCTTTATTAATAGTTTAGAGACTAAAATATCTTATAAAATAGCTGTATTCTTGTTTATGCTCATCCTTCTCCAAAAAATTTACCTATTTTTAATGTGATGTAAATTCTCCTTATTTCGTTAATTTTAGTAATTTTTTTAAAACAAATTTAGTAATTATTTTAGAAAGGAATATAGATGATTCATTTAAATGGTGATGGATTTTTATCATTGTAATTTAAGCAGGTCAAGCAGAAGTTTTGTTTTTAGTTCCATCTATGGTAGACCTTCACAACTTTTAAATTTTTACTATTCTGTTTATTTAGACACCACTTTTAATATCCAATAAAGAGTATAATTTATGATTAAAAAATAGTTTGCATTTATACCTCTATAGGGAGAAAGGGATAAATGTGCCTCATAGTGTAATAGTTTTCAGTAGAAGGGTTACCTTGTGAAATATGATTTTCATATGTGTCTCCTGATACCTACTAGTTATTTTAGCACTAGCATTTTTCTTACATGCTTCTTTAATGACACTATATATCTTTTTTCATCTAATTTTATTAATAGTATTAAACAAAAGATCCCCCAATGAACAGTTTTTCGAATACTCATTAAATTAAAAAGAAATAAATTATCATTAAAATAATTAAGAAAGCTGTCATTATTCTTCATATATTCCCTATAATCTGTGTTTAATAATACCCCACCCCACAGGATTAAATTTGAACCAATAGATGTTCTATTCAACATTCTGTTCTAATTTTTAAGTTATAATCACTATTATAAAGTAAGAGTTTTCCTCTATGTTGTTAATTTGTAGATAATACTATTATATACTACTATAACACAAATAGACATTAAAATGGCATGTAAAAAGTTGTCTATTTCCTGGGTTTTATGAAGTGGGGTTTATATGTGTGTGTATGTATGTATATGTATTTATATATATATGTATGTGTGTGTGTGTATGTATATATATAGTTTCCCAGTACCATCAAGATCATTATCTTGAAGCTACATTCTTGTTTTCTTGTATTCTGTGCACATTGCAACTCAGGTCACAAAGTACAGCGTTGTTAAGTGAAAACAGTAAAAGAACACGCTAATCTTACTATTCTGGTGTGACTTACTAACTGTTATTACTCCATTTTATTTATCCATAAATCTAATAAAGAGTTAAGTTAGCGTTTCACCTATTTTTTTACAACAGGATATAGAAAGTAAGGAGATGTGTAAAATGCTTAGTGCTGTATTTTCCATGAATCGTCGTTACTATTAAAGGATTTTAAACCCTCATTTTTCTGACAATAGTTTGTAAACAAACAGCATAGGCCTAAGTTTTAGTGAATGAGAATATGAACAGGGCAACCTGTCTGATTCCAATGTAATCTCAGGAATATTGAATATATAAACATACTATGACTATGTATTATACCAAAAAGGTAGCCCAAATATGCTCTTTACTAGCCACTCAACAATTTGCCTTTTGTCCTTGAAAAGTACAGAATAGAAAAAAACATTAATTCATTTCTTTTCAATATCTTTGTTTGTTTGTTTTATGGATGTATGCGATTGTGTGTGTAAGAACTTTTTACATATTCTTATTAACGAATTGAGGTTCTTTTCCATAACAGCCAAATATTTTTAAGCCATTAGTGTTTTAGGTTTTTGATTTTCCAAATTACTGTCACAAACTGATTTCCTAAATTAGTATACCTTTACAGCATCATTGCCACACTCTCGTTTATTTATCAATAGATATTACTTTGCATTGATTTTTCTTTAATTTTTAAAGTGCCACTTGAGAATATTGAAGTTAACAAAAATAAGTTTATTGTTTAAAATAAGGTGTGGATATAAAATAGTGTAAAGTGCGTATGTGTGTAGGAATCAGAAGAGATCAGCTCACATGGCATTAAGACTTTGGCGTTATTGACTCCACTGGTAGATTAAATGCAAAGAATGTCTGAAGTGCAGGATAAGCTGCAGACGAAGATGAGAAAACCACTTCAAGGGCACGCATTTTGGATGTGGGCTTCAAATGTCATGTAAATTAAACAAGATCAAAAAACAGTGATCTAGAATTACATGGGGGAAAATATCTGAAATTTTACAAATTAAGGAGGAGTTACTTTGCTGAAATCCTAAATACCATCACAAAATATAATATTTTGCCCACTAACTCAATAATAATCATTCTATTGGAGGCATTCACGTAAATTCTGTGATTTGAGTAATTTGCAAAGTTGGTAGGAAGGAGTGATAATTGCTGGTATGATTTAGTGTAAAATTTTTCAAAATACCAGTGGTTTTGGTTGGAGATCTACTATTGAAGGATTATAGTGCCTATCATTATGAATAGAAAATGTAAATATCCTCTTCCAAGGAGACAAAAAGTTGTTATATTAATATAACTATCAAAATAGGCTTCTATGTAGTGAAACAAAAAATATTTCTTAGATGAATTTATTTTATCTGTAAGTTTTATTTATTATGGAAGCTACGATTTTAATTAGAAGAAAGAATAAGATTTTTTTTCATTCAGATGTGATAAATGTCTCAGGTAGAAGTGGTGACCAGCTTTCATCTCTCATAGCTGATGAAAGGATTTATGCTTGTCCAGGGCACATTCAAGCTAATTAAAATCATGCTTGTGTTTTCATTAATGGGAGCAGAAGAGCGATTCTTCAAGCTCATGATAAAAATATATGCCACATCATATCACATTGAATTCCTGTTTTGATTATGAAGAGGTCAGGGGAGAAGATGATAGTCTTCATGACAGTCTTCATTTTTGAATAATGAGTATTTATGTATCAATTCATGCATGAATTTTTACCAAAAAAGAAAAAAATATATTTATATACACAAGATAATTTCAGTTTTCCTTTGGAAACATACTTTACCACTAACAAATGTTAAAATAGTAATGTTGAAATTCTGCTAAACTCAATTATTATTTAACAGAAAAAAAGTAATGTCTAACTTACTGTGTTCTAAAATTTGAACATATCATATGCTACTTCAGAGTTAAATTAGGTCAGTGTTCTTTTCTGATCCTTTTATGTTTGCATCAATTTTTTTTTTCATAAAATGATTGCTACATGTTATTAAAGCTATTTATTAATAATAATAGTAAATTACAGCTACCACTTATTAAGAACTATTACTGAGGCTTTCCTAAATGTTTTAGTAAAGTTAGCTAAAGATTTTAAAAATGTAGGTACTATTATTATCCTCATTTTACAAATTTTAAAACTTAAGGTTTTAGAAACTCAAATTTTTGTCCCAACTCTGCAGTTATTAAATAACAAAGCTGAGACCTGAACAAATTCTAGCACTGTCCATATCTACACTACCTACAAGTTAGTGACAGATGTGGGATTTTTAGCCAGTTGAGTTTCATCCTGATCTAAGACAATCCAGAAAGGTTCACATTGCTTATGGAAAAAAATAACCAAGGGTGGCATGTCACCACAAGAGAATGGCTCTGTTGCCAAATAAGACTGGAGTTCTCATTCCACAAGCAGCCTTATGGGAACGTTACGGCCACGTCAGTGTTAAAATTGGGAAATAAACACAGGCATCCAGGGCACTAGAGAATTATAACTTTTTCACAGGTTTTGTTTTAATATCTTTGAAGTTTTCAGTGTTTTGAAGAAGTGAAAGACACTATAATATAAATTATATAAAATGTCTGTTGTATTGAGATGCCTTGTTTTCTCACACAAAGGGATGTTCTCAGAGGATCTAAATTATACTAGTTGAAATTTCAAGTTCAGCTGCTCTTCAAATTTCTCACTGTGAGTAATTTGCAAATTAATCAACCTCAAGAAATGTTAATATAGCATTGACTAAATCTTTAATAACATTAAAATTATTAAATTAATTAATTTAATTAAATTATGAATTGGTTTAATAATAGTAACGCTTCCCCTACCCCAACCAAATCAAGCAAAAATTCCTTGGTAAAATTGTTTCTAAAATCTCCCAAACTAAGTCACTATTAATGTTTCTACTTTTAAAAGAAAACTTACGTGGGACCTTATTTATCTACATAAACATTCATTTGATTCTTTAACCTCTGGATCTCTGACTACCCAGGTGACCCCTAACCCTCAGGTGATATATATTTTGTCTGCTCCATTAGAGTAGAACACTTATCATGTTGGGGTTTGTACGTATTAGAGAAGACCTAGACTTCTGGACAGCCCTACTCTAGATTCATCTATCTATTTTCTTTCTAATTCGGCAGAAGACAGTTGGGAGAGTCCTGTATACATCATGCCATTTTCCTTGGTTCTGATTAGTTTAGATATGTTAGGTTATATAATATGCCACACACTGAAATTTAAAATGGAATACAAATGCACTTGCTATTGAGTCATCATTTATGAACATTATCTCAAAAACTGGAAGTACCCGGTCTTATACTTTTTTTCTACATGTTTGATATTGCGTCAACGCATATCAAAGAGTGTGTGTGTGTGGGGGCGGGGGGGATCATTGGGTCATTAAAGGGCAAGTTTTAAGGTCCTGGATGGCATTTTCTTCATATAATTAACTGCTATGTATTAAACACATATTATGTCCCAGGCACTTTAGTAAGCTCCGGTGATACAAGAAATGAAATGTACTCTCAGTACCAGAGAGACTCGAATATCTTGCAATGGAAAGTATTAGTTTTCTTATGCAGTGTAATAAATTACTATAAACTTTGTGGCATCTACCAGCAGCCATTTATTGTCTCACGTGTCTGCAGACCAGAAGTTTGGGATGGTGCAGCTGGGCTCTCTGATTAGGGTATCTCAAGGTAGAAGTCCAGGTTTCACTGGGCTGGCCTCTTATCTGGAGGACTGAGGGAAGAGTCAGACTCTAAGCTCATTCAGGTTGTTGGATGGGTCCCATATTCTCTCCAGTTCTCATGTAGGAATCTCTCTTAGATAGTAGAGGCTACTCTCAAGTCTTTTCTACAGGGCCTCCTCCATTTTTAAGCCAGCAATGGTGTCCTCGTCTTTCAAATCTTTGACTCTTCTGTTTCCTGTTGAAGAAAATACTCTGCTTTTAAATGGTGCATTAAATTAGATTAGACTCACCATGATAATCACCTTATGCACTGTCAGTTGTAGCTTTAATTACATTTGTGAAAATTCCTGTTGCTTTATTATAACATAACGAGAGTCATTGAGATTATTTTAGAATTCTACCTACCACCGACATAGAAAGAAGTAGAATACAAAGAATAGAGAGGTCGGCCTTTGCAACATTATCTTTATACTTGCATTTGATACTGCACTCCATAATGCAAACATCTGAACATAAAAAGAAATGTTAAAAGAAAAAGAAAAAGGAACATTGTGGGAAAGTAGCTTAAACGGGGTGCCAAGCTGATGTCAATTAATAATCTATATCTGAATTTGTTGTTTCATAATCTGTTTCATGTTATATTCTTGATCCCTAGGTATTTAATTTTTGTTGCTGCTATGATTTGTGTCATTGTTACTATTAGCCAACCACTATGTATTTGATGGCACCATTATAAAAGATTTATTCTCTCTTTGGGAATTTTGCAGAGTTTTAAATCTTTAATCAAGTGAGTATCTAGGTAAATCAGTCAGGGTTATGCCAGAGAAAAAGAATCAGTAGGTGCATATGTTAAGAATTGATTGCCAGGAATTGGCTTATGAAATTGTAGGAGCTGATGAAGCAAGTTCAGTATTCGTAGGTCAGGCTGGAACTCGGACACAGGCTGAGCAGCTGTCCCCAGGCCAAATTTCTTCCTTCTTTCCTTTCTCTCTTCCTCCATCCCTCTTTTTCCTTTCCTTTCCTTTCCTTTCCTTCCTTCCAGGAAACTCGCAGCTTTACTCTTAAAAACTTTCAGTTGATTGAATCAAGCCCACCCAAACTAGGATAATCTCTCTTATTTAAAGTCAACTGATTAGAGACTTTAATTACATCTATGAAATGCTTTCACAGCAATACTTAGTGTTTAATTGCATAACTAGGGACAGTAGCCTAGCCAATTTAACATATAAAAAAGACTATTACTAGTTTTTGTTTTTAAACAAAGATATTTGCTTTTTTTCCAAAGTGTCCTTATACTATATTATAACCAGCACTTCGTTTTTACATTGATTTTTCTCAAATGCATATTAGATTGTTAGATATCTCCATCCAGAAGTGTTGTAAGCAGGTCCACAGTGGCTTTGTGCATGACTCACCCATCATGGTATTTTAGAAGTTATCATCCACCTAAATATTTTATTTTGATGAACAGCATAGACATTGATAGCACAAATAACATTATCTTTACACATTTTATAAACTCATTTTGATATTGCAGTTAAGTTCAGAGTCAACTCACACTTCAAGTTCTAGAGCTGTTCAATGACGTCCACAGTCAGGGTAGAAAAATGGTTTCAGGTTAAGCACGAAGTGCCATATTCTTGCTAATTATTTCTTCTCAGTGTCATGTTTGCTCATATTCAGACGAAAGATCTTAGAGATGCTATGATGTAGAAAGGCATGGCTTATTAATTTGGCAAACTTTTGAGGCTACTTCGGTTCTCTGAGCAAATCTGTTGTTTTACATGTAGACTTAAATTCCAAGGCTTCCTTTAGGTTACTTCAATTCATGTATTATACTCTAGAATGACAAATCGACACTCTTTTCTCTAGGTAATTTCTAAGTGTACAAATAAGAGTAGAAAGAAAAAGTCATTCATTGATCTGTAAAAATGTGCAGTCAATAAACTTTTTTCTATAAAACAGTGGTATTGTTTTGAAAGTTTCAAGAAAAAAATATTAAAAGCTTATAGCAAAGCTATAATCCTTTTTAGCAATTTTCAAATGTCATTTCAGTTGTATTACCAGTAATTGCTGTCGCTGTCTTCAATTCATCATTTATTCATAGTGAACATAAAAGCCTGGAAAACTGGGAAGACAAAGTGACTGATTTTAATTGTTATATGAAAGAACCTATTGGCATTCTTTTGTTTTTATAGTTAATAAAAGTTCCCATTTTTTTGTATTTGAGTAAAAATATTTTTCTGAGGCTTACATGCTCAGGCTGAATTCTTTCTGAAGAAAAAATATTAAAGAACTCTGCTTTTGTATGTTTATAAGCTTAGAATTCCTTTCTATGTTATTCTAAGAAAGTACCATAATTAAAGGTGACCCCAAATCATCATTGTCTGTAAATATCACCGACAGAGTATACAGCCATATTGTTATGGTGGAGATTTCAGATGCCTGAATGTCTTTGGTCTATTTTTGGCACTGCTATAAGATATGCTATGTGATTATTTCAATTCACAAATTTTACATATGAAGAAAAAAACTAAATATAAATTTATTTCACTTCAAGTCATGATAATTTTATTTTGAAAGATGTTGGATCTGGCAGGTTTTTAACCAAAACTAAAATATAAATGTATCCAAAGTACAGAAATAGGATTTTGAAAGTAGATATCATTTTATAAGTTTATGAATGTCACCATGTTATTTCATAAGGTGTTCTGTGTAAATCAAGATTTATTTAAGTTTCTTCCACAGAAAGCACAACTTAACTGAGTAAAAGAGATGTACAATGTTACGACACTATTCAACTCACAGCTATTAAATTAAGTTGCTATTAAAAATGACTATTCAAATAGACTATTCTGTTGGTATAGTCTATTTGATAAGTTATGGTCTGTGCATCAAATATGACCTACTCCCTTTTTTTATGTAGACCACAAACAGAGATGTTACATTTTTAATGGTTACATTTAAATTTATTATATATGTACCTATGTAATATCTTCAGCTTAGCCTCTTTGCTGCAAAGTCTAAAACATTTACTATCTAGTCCTTTAAAAAACGTTTACCACCCTCTATGTCAAATGAACACAGAGCAATGGGGAAAACCTGAATTCTTGTTTATTGTTTTTAAATTATTACCTGTGTGACCTAAGGCAGGATGCACTTAGTTTATGTTAACATCAATATCTTCATCTGTAAAATAGACATAATAGTAATAAGATTTGCTCACCTTATACATATAATAATTTGCCAAGGAAATGATGTGTATACATCTCTTAAAAAGCATGTAACACTATAAAAATGGATGTATTATGGAATCAGAATACACATAGGCTTGACTTTAAGAGCAGACTCTGAAATAATTGCTGAATTACTTCACTTCCATAGCATTAATGATCTGGGGAGAGTTACCCTAAATTAATCTGTTACTTTACCTAATAGACTTTCTGTAACAGTTCTTTGCAAGAGTCTCCACTAAGAAGTATTCCTTCACAGGTCCCTCTGTCCCTGCTTAGTTCTTACTTACTTCCTTCCTGGAAATCCGCCTCTATTGCTCACAGGCAGTGACAAATCTGATAATAATTGGTTTCTTCTGAAATGTCATTTTTATGAGATCAACCCTCTTTGTGGTTCAGTTGCCTAGAAAACTCCTGGCTCTTACCTCACTCTGCAATTTGGGTACCCACTGTGTCTTTTATTCCCAGTTCATTGCCTCTCAAGCCAGCTTCCCTAGGTGCATCAGATTTCCACAGCTCCTTTCTATGCTAATTTTGAAGGTCTATCTCTCTCCTGACTTAATCTCCTCCCCAATGGTTCTGGAATACTGGCAGGCCATTGCACGTAGTACTTGAGTGAGTCAAGTCTCAACATGAACTACAAATCGATAAGGATTCACTTTACCTTTGTGGGTGTCATATATCTCACTTGCTTGCATGACAGCAATAGTCTAGGGGCCTAATATAAAACTTAAGAATGAAATCCTTCTAGTGGATATCCCCACTTTTTATGCCAGGTCATAGAATCAGTGATATAGCCATGATCGCAAGCTCGCTTTGTCTGAGAACCACATAAGCAAAATTCACTTATAACAATGACCCTTTTGTACTAAATCAAACACAAATATTTGTCTTAGACTGTTAACATCCTGTCGTTTTTTTATGCCTTCTATATGCTCAAGAGAGTATGTCAGCTTTCTGTTTAGGGCAACTCTAGGAAACTCCTCAACTTCAGACAGCTTCAGGGCTCAACTATATCCCTGAGTCACTCATACTGACTGCCAAACTTCAGACCTGCTGAGCTTTAAGTATTTACCCATAAAGCACCTTAGTTTTAGCACATTTATGACCTTGAACCAGCCTGTCTATTTCCCTAGCTCTTCTAAAATAGACTGGATTGAGTGGATGGTGCTAAGAAGGGCTGCCTCCATAGAGATTCTTAGCTAAGCTGTCCAGTCAAGGATATGTCAGCACGTGAATCAGAAAAGCCTGAACTATTCCATCAAGTTGCTCACTTTGAAAGCAATCAAAGTCCACCAGTACAGGATAATAGTCTTTACATTATCTATAAGCTTTAGAGAAAAAACATAAAGTTTGTGTCATAATAATTCTGGAATTATTCAAGTTATTTATAAAAGAGTTACTCTTGTTCTTATTAGAATTTTTATGTATTTAAATTATTGCTAAATTATCTTGCTTTAGAGTGAATTTCATAATTATGTGATTTTTTTCTTAATTAAAGCTAGTAAAAGCAGAGTATAGCAATTTACCACAATTCATTATTTTGCAACTAACTCTGAGTATGTGTGTCCTCTGTCATTAATATAATAAATTATATGCTTCAATTATAAATGAAGGTATAAATTGTGAAATATCAATTTTCTCAAGAAATATTTATTAATAATATATGAGTCTCATCTTTTTATATTTATAATGCTGAATTTAAAATCAGTAAAAGAAAAAAAACTTAAAATGAAAATTTTATGAAATGAAAAATAACTTACTTTTTAAGTGGAGAAGAGAACATAGAGTTATGTATGTGAATTAAAAGCATTCAATTAAATTGTAAAGTTGGCTTGTCATTATGAAATATTACTTACATAAAAAGACACCTTAAAATAACTAGTGTTTTCTCTTCTAGAAATCAAGAACCCAATTCTTGTTCTTTAGATAAGAAAAATAACACTATGTGATAAAGGTAAATGGTCCTTGCTTTGTAGCCCCTTTGAGAGAACTGCCCTGAATGAGATATTTCTGGTGTGGTAAATTGTGATAGCTTTTCATATTCCCAAGCAGGGCATAAGCATCTGGAAATCTAATTCCCCAAAGATTTTTCTGTGCTGCTTTTAAGCAGAATAGTAAAACGATGGAGCAGGTAAACATCTGTCAGTAATGGAAAACCGATATTTTGTTCAATAGGGCATTATACTGTATATTCAGCAAATATTTACTGTCTATTTTGTGTCTAGTACTTACATTAAACACTGTGAGAATTATCAAATAGTATAGATCCTTTTACATAAACACATATGTTTGGAGATATGTCAGATAAACCCCAGGAATAAAAACCTGGCAACTGGGAAATTATATCCTGATAACAAAAGATCAGCTTTCATCTTTGAAATGGTGGGAAATCACTTTATAGACAGATCAAGGAGAATTTTTAATTATAGGCAAGAAATTTGCATTTTATTCAATAAGCAACTGGGGACTTACTGAGGTTTAATAATAATGTCAATTATTTAGTTTTATAATAAGCATTTTGGGGTGTTGTTCTTAACCACTATCAATAGGATATCTTGGGAAATGAGAGTTGTAGCTTTTGGAATTGAACTTAAGATATTATTGGCCAGCTAACTTATTTGAGAAGTGTACAGTGAACCCTGTATACTACTAGAAAGAACATACATGCAGTGCAAATGCAGTAATCCAGTAAATTAGACTAAATTGTCAGGGCAGGCCCATCAGCATTAATCACTTAAGCCAAAACAAAACACCGCATGATAAAGTGGTGTAAAACAAATAAAAATAATAAATGAGCCCTTTTCTTTTTACACAGTACCTTGAAATATTTACAGATGGAATAACAAAATGTCTAGGATGTGCTTCAAAAGTAGCTAAGGCAAAGTGAGAGAACAGAGTGAGAAAATATAGAGGAAATGAGATTTACCACGAAGAGCTAAATGACGAAGCTGGATGATGGGAACATAGGTGTCTATCACTGCTGTTTCCTCTGCCTTTTATATTTGTTTGAAAGTTTGTAAGAGAAAGTTGGAATAAAAAAATGAAATTAAATAAAGGAAAATCAGTTCACCCTTGAACAGTGTGGGGGTTAGGGGTGCTGAAGCCCTCAGAGTCAAAAATGTGTGTATAACTTCTGACTACATGGTTGATTCTAGGACCCGCTGTGAATACCAAACCCAAGAATGCCCAAGGTCCTTACATAAAATGGTGTAGAACAATGCTCACAATAGTCTTTTCTATTTCTATTTCAGTGCCCGCCATGAATCTCAGATTTCCCTCCTCCAGTCAAACAAGAATCTTTCTAGAGTTATCCAACAGTGAAAGCATGGTGGAGATGTTGCCAATACCAGAATATTTATATATTTTTCTGGCTAAGGTGTCTTTCTGGAAACCATACCTCCACAAAATAGCTGATTTGTTACTCAATGGAATTGAAATCCATTTTCTTGATTTTTAGCCATTCTTGATGAAAGGTGGTAGAGTCTTCAACCCTAAGGAGCTGGTACTGAATTAGTTCAGTTGATGTAACTTATCTCTGAGAGAATCAACATCCACTTTAGAAGATCTTTAATTTATTTAAACTTAAATTTCATGAAATTATCTAAATTGTAGCTTCTACTTCTCTTTGTTTTTATAGTCATATACAAAAAGCAGGAAAAAATGGAAAAGGAAGGGATAAATAACACAAATTAAGATTATCCCTTTTCTTCATTTTCTCTAGTGTACACATCTTATAGATAAGAAACAATGAATTAACCTAACAAAACTCCAAGATCAATTTAAAAAAATTAGTTTCTCATGATACATAACTTTCTCTATCATCTATCATCTATCTATCTATCTATCTATCTATCTATCTATCTATCTACCTACCTACCTATCTACCTATCATCATCTATGCTTATGTTGCATTATAATCTATTTTCTATAAAACACTGAAAACCTTTTCATATTAAAAATATGTTCCTAGAACATGTTAATAGATGCATTAATTTATCAAATTTCCACATTTATATCTAATCACTAATGCTACATATTAGTGTTTACAGTTTTTTACCATTGTAAACTGATGTAACACACAATATTTTCTCAATAAACATCTGTAGTTACCAATCTATATGTACACACACATACACACACACGTATACATACAGCATTTTGTTACAAATGTCAAAATTGCTCCCCTGAGATATAGTAGCAATTTATATGTCTGCCAGTAATTTATTATTATGCTTTGCAATATTCTTGCTAAAAAATAGGAAAATATTTTATTTTACATGCTTAATGGGAAAAATTTTGTCTGGATTCACAATATAAACAACAATGTGGCATATGTTTGGTCTAAATTCAATTGGACATATCCTTATAATTAAAAACAAAGTTTTATTTGGGATTTACAGAGTTCATATATTGCCTATTTAACTAATAACAGTTACTAATATTTATTGAGCTCTCATTTTGCAACAGTTACCTTCTTGGTGCTGCATGCATACTAACTCACTTAATCTTATTTCTGCATATACATGAACTCATTTCATACTATTTTTCTTTTTAATCTGAGAAGACAACCAAATGTATATAAAGCAAAGAGCCCAAGATTCACGTTTGCTGTTTGCTATTGCCATGTTGCTGCATTGTTTTAATCCTAGGGAGTGAGTCACCTATTTCCTGTGTTTTTATCACTGCATCATTATTACAAAAACTTAAGTCCATGTATTTGATGTATACAGGGAGGTAAAAGTGTTATTTCAGACTATTCACCAACAGCCTGAGATATGTTAAAACCCTGTATTACTGTGGAGAGTTTAAATTATTTTAATAAGGAAAATAGAGTCAGTGAGGCAAATAGAAGTCACTTATTCTTTATGTTGTGGCAGCAAATTATTGGCTTTTGCCAAGAGTGAAAAAAAGCAAGTTGACACGAGAGGAACCTGGATATTACAGTCAGTGTAACTGAGGGTAGAATGAAACATGGCATAAAGAAGTTAATGGAGTCGCCAAGAAATCCAAAGAAAAAGTTGTATTTAATAAACAAGTAAATACAAGTAGGAAGGGGATCCTTTTAAGAGCCACTGTAGCAATACCAACTGTATGATACTATATAACATATCTTCATCATAAGGCCTGTCAAATGCAGTTACGGCCTAAGAAAGCCCAATTAATTTTCTGTAAAATAGAGTCACGTGCTGTGGCATAGATGCTGAAGATATGTTATGGTAAGATTTCAATACACATTAAACAGAAGATAGAAACAAATGGACAGTGATATATGTGTATCAAGAAATGATTAAGCATTTTACAGTGATCATTGTTTGAAATCGAATGGCACTTTATTTCCCTGTATAAAGTTTAAAGTTGTCATAAACTTTGAATGGGGAATGCTGTATACAATTTAAGACACTGTTAGAAATAGAAAGTAGGTGATTTTATTCCATCTCAAGTTTGGTTTCTTTAGAAAACAGGAAATAGAATTAAAGCCATGCTAATTGTTATCTTATTATAAATAAAACATGGCATTAACAGTTTAATTATGGTAACATTTTATTAAAGAAGAAATGAAGAAGGTGTGTAATTTTACAACTTTATTCAGGCATAACATATAAAATAAGCAGCACATACTTAAAGTATAAATTAGATGAATTTGGACAGGTGTATACACCTGTGAAACCACCACCATAATCAAGGTACTAAACATTTTTCTCATTCCAAAGGTTGCTTGTGCCCCTTTGCCATCCTTTTTTTCTACCCCTATTGTCCCTAAACCACTTTCCTGCCTTCTGTCATTATAGTTTAGTTTCCATATTTTTGAACTTGACATAAATGAAAGCATATATTAGTTACTTGTTTGTTTCTGGCTTTTTTCATTTAGAATAATGACCTTGTGGTTCAGTTTTTTTTAGTATATTAGTATTTTGTTCCTTCTAATTGATAAGTAGTATTTAATTCAATGAATGTACCACAGCTTACCCATTCATCTGTTGATGGACATTTGGATTTTTTTTCACATTTTTTAATATTATGAATAATATCAATTGTTTATATACAAGTCTTTAAATAAACATATACTTTCTCTTTTGGGGGCAATATCTTGGAGTCAAATAGCTGCATCACCCAATAGGTATGTGTGGAACTTTTTAAGAAACTACCAAAGAGTTTTCAAAGTGGTTACCCCATTTTGTAATCCCACGAGCTGTATATGAAAGTTATAGGTATTCTGCATCATTGCCAATACGTGGTATTGTTAGGGATTTTTCTTTTCAATTTTAGCTATGCTGATAGGCATATAGTGGTAGAAATGTCTTTAAACAAGTCTGTATATAGTTATATAATTTCAAATTAACAAATTAATCTAAGTTAGGACTTTTTTTATCCCAGGAATTTTTAGTGAATGGTAACTTAGTTTTATACCATTTATCACATTAGTGCTTCCAGCTCTTCCCACGTTTTCTAACTTTACATTCACTCTTCCTTTTTTCTGACTCTCAAAACAGGTAAAAATATCTCCTCATAAATGAATTTACCTGCCTTTTTTTCTATTAAACAATATTGCTCATTAAATAGTATTTATGTATATTTGTTTAGTGACTTATATTTTAGTTATTGCTAAAAATGTATGTGGTTTGGAGTTTATATGCATATTCTAATCTTCACTAATTTTTAGTAGTTTTAAACAAATTTAATATGAAATGAGATTAATTTTCTTAAAGTTTTATATATTATTTATTTCATTTTGTTTAAACTTATCGATTATACCTACAGATACAAAATAGAATAAATTTGAGCTTATAAGAAAGGGATAAAATGCCAAGCAATTATGTCTACTAAGAACTAATTCTTTTATTTTAATTACACCCTGCACTTTTTGTTGTTATTTTAAAGACCTACTAAAGTAGAATTGTGGCTTTGAAAATATAAAATATATTAATATTGTATGTTCATTTTTCAATTATGCTCGCTAGTTTAAGTTAATTCTCTATAATTTCAATTAAATCATCTTTCATTTTTAACTGACCAAGATAATAAAGATTCATTCTTGATGTGATGTAGCAGCTATGTCCCTTTGAAAGAATACATTATAAATACTTTAAAAAATTAAGTAATATTATTGACCTTAGCAATTTTTTCCATCTATTTCAAGTGCAATTTAAAATCAGTGACTTTCTGACTAATAATTACATTACTTGAACTATGAAACAAAATATTTTTATCATAATGTCATTTATAGACTAAAACAAAACTGTTAGGGGCATTGTAGATGGGAGAGGGAAGAAAAAGTCTAATTGTATACAACCTTTTCTTTTTTACTACTTGATTATTTCTGAATTAAGTACAGGGGATATCACAGATTATTAGACAAATAGATAACATAATTTTATAGCTGACTGAAATCTTAAAGATAATATTGTCTAATTTCCTCAATTTTCCAATGAAATTAACTAGAAGCTTTTTAAGTGGCTCAAAGTTATAAAGCCAGTTAGTGCCAGAATTTTGACTCTAGTCCAAACTTTCTGATATCCAATCTAGCTTTCTTTATTTCTAGAAGTTTATAATATCTCAAATTCACGAGTGTATATGAGCAAAGCTGGCCTCAGAAAAGTAAAACGTTTACTTTAAAAGTTGGTAAATTCAGCTATTTCACCTCTATGACTTACATATAAGCAGAAATATATACAATACATAAGAATCTCTTAACGTTCACCAAACATTCCTGTGTTAGTATTAGTTTGATGTCCCTGCTCATAGATCAGTGTGTCATTACTTTGTTAAGCTGCTTCCTTTTTGTTTGTTTTGTTTTTAAATATATATTTAAAACAACACTAATGTGGAATTTCTTCCCTGATAATTAATCACAAAACAATGCAGAGAGATAATATTTGAAGCTAAAGTTTATAGAGAAGCAAGATGATATTCATGTGAGTCATAAGATCAATAGTTAAACCACTGTCTTAATGTAGTAATAGTCAAGATCTAGAAAAGTCTATCAGAAATCTAAGTGGAGAAATTCCTGTATATATAAATCACAAGCTTCCTACCAGCGCAGAGTAATTTTTTCCTTTATTCCATCACGACTACAATTCTCAGTGTTTAGAACAAACCTAGGTAAATGGAGAAAGTGTGGCTTCCATTTAGATATCCATTCACATTCTTTATTGATTACACCATGACTCAGACAAACATATTTGTGAGACATGGTGGAGAGTAACACACCTTGTGTCAAAAAGCCACCAGGTTTCCCACTAAGTATCAAAGACCAAAGGACAAGCAATTACTGGCTCTTTTTATTTCTAATTTCTCATCATTAAAATATGAGTAAAATACTCATCGTAACCTATGTCACTAGATCCCTGTAAGAATCAAATGAGATAATACGTGAGAAATTTCTCGGCATACTTTAAGGGTGACTTAATTTGAGTTATCTTTATTTATTTATTTTTTAAGGTAGAATTTTTATTAGAAGCCTTGAAAAAGCATGATCACAACATTTCTCTAAGATTAAGAATGTGTCTGAGAATTTCAATAGAAATTCTTTCCATGAAATGGTAGGGATTTATATGAGGTTTAAGAAACTTCTAGATAAGGCGTGAACAAGCGAGAAATGAATTTTTCAGCTCCATAGTTCTTTTGAGCTTTGCTATCACATTACTTCTGTGGGAGAACTGAGATATCAGAAATCATCATCATTTTGACCCAATATATTTCTAGTAAATGTTCTTGAGATAGCTATAGACTAGAGTAGGGTCATTTTCCTGTTTAAAAAATAAACAGTACTTACGATTTTTAAGGAAGAAGAAGAATGAATTGTCTGAGATAAAACTTTTCGAAATTGAAAAATTTGTGCTAATGGTATTAAATTATTTGGAAATTCTAGATTGAATTTATTTTTTAGGCTGAAGTTTATTTTTGTCGAATTTTATTTTCTGGTAAAAAAATATAACTATTCTGGCTAAACCGTTAAAATGTACTATTTTATCAGTCACGAAGCTAATTTTTTAAGGATGCAAAAATGCATTTTGTAAGTCATAAAAACAAGATATTTTTTCTATTCTTTTGGGAACAGGTATTTTTGTTTGGGAATTTCTACCCATCAAGACGTTACAGTGATATGCATTTTAATTCTGAATTTGCTCTCTGCTGGCTGAGTGGCATTGGTTAATATACCTAACTTCTCAGAGTCTTAGCTTAATTAATAAAAATTTTAAAAAGATAATAATGCCTGCTTAATAGTATTCATTTAAGGATTTCAAGAATAGCCATAGCTGAAATGCATACAAAATATCTAGCACATAGCATGCATTTAATATACAGTACCTATAATTATCACTTCTGTATCTTCTCTACTGTTCCCACAAAGTAGTAGTATTTTGCTTTGTTACTCATGAGTGCACGTCCACATAAAACCAATTATTTGTTTAATGTAGATAAAACCAAAAACCAACAAAACAAAACTACTGCAGTCACACATACCCTCTGCAGAAAGACCCTTAGATCCTATGAGACTGGTCATTTGGAAATATCATCAGTGCAAACTTATTTAGTCAGGGCTTTTTAGTATGGCACAAACTTAGCTTAACTTAGAGTGCACTTGTTTTAGTTGCCGATGATAATTGCTAGTGAACGAGCTTGAAGAAAATAAGCACTGTCTTAAGATTTTAAAAAGTTTTCAATAGAGGTCCTTATTTAAGATCCTCAGAATGACAGATGGCTTTAACTGCATGACCATTGAACATCAAAACTGTGGGAATCCATCGGATTTTCACTTATGAGGGCTGTGTTAACAGCTAGTAAGGTCACTGCAGAAGAAATTAGCAGTTACATTTCCTGTACTATTTATTTACAATTTATGTGCATCAATTTCAATTGAAGCAGCCTCTTTTCTGTTGGAACACTGTGAGTCTAATGTAATTGGATAAAGGGTTTCCTGCTTAACAGCAGCAAAAGTTATTCTTCCTCTCCCGGGATGTGTTGACTGGGTTTCTCACCTTCAGCTCTCACCTTCCACCAGCTGAGGGAGCAAGAGACCTCCTGTGCATGGAACGCAGGTTCAGCCCACCTGGGTCTTTTCATGGTTGCACCTCTGTTTCAAGTTCAAGCGTCTGCCCTATCACAGCAAATCAGTTACACTGAAGTTTTATTGTGTCAAAAGGTTCCATCAGAGAGTTTATATTTTAAGGAAATAGTTGTTTTGTTTTGTTTTTAATTTACTTTAGAGTATATATGGCAAATTCCCCACAATGTTTTGTGCATCTCTTTATTGAAATTTGGGTTTTTCTTAAAGTATATATAAATATTTAAATATTACAATGCAAATACAGCCTCTCTTTCTCTCTCTCTCTCTCTCTCTCTCACACACACACACACACACACACACACACACACATCAACACATCAAGAGAGTGCCATACGTCCTCAGTGAGACCCACCTGGAAAGACAGAAATGCTGAATGTATCACACAGAATCATCGTGAGAGGACACTCGTCAGCTTTCTCCCTGGCAATGAGATTTTCCTCACTCTCAAGACACGCAAATGACTTTTTTGATCTGTTCTTTTTGTTATTCAAATAATTTTCTCCTATAGAAGTGAAAACTGTCCAAAATTAACCATTTGGAACTTTGGCATTTCGTTATGTTTTGTTTTGTTTTGTTTTGTTTTGTGAGAACAAGATCTCTTCGGGGAAATGGTTAACTTTTGATGTAAGATGGCCAGGTGGTTAGTGGATGGGTATCAGCAGGTTGTTAGCAACAGCACATGACTATGTTTAAAATGTTGTTTCACATTTTGATTCTCTCATATCCTTGCTTGTTTTGTTTTAGAAAATTTGTATTTCAACAGATAATAAAGAGATGATTCAGTTAAGTGTAATGTTGTAATCCTCATGTTACTCAGGATAATGGTTTAACATAAACATTTCTGCAAGTGTGATGATACTTTAAAAAAGCTATTTGCGAAACTACACAAGCAATGTTGTATTCTCTTTGCCTTGGTTTGAGTCCTTTGTCTGTAAGAAACTGCCAAACATGCTAATTTGGTATGAATACTTCCTTTTTTATAAATCAGAGAGTTGTACTCTGGAGGGCTGTGATAAACCTTTAAATTCATTTCACTTAGACAAAGGTTGAAGTATGTCCCAGGCTTGGGGCAAAGACAAGCACAGCTATCTCTTTTATCACATGGCTTTAAACATTTTTCAGCTTTAGGCTTGTCTTGCAAATCAGTTCTATCAGTCTATTAATTGCTTTACTGTACCTGATACCTAACAGGAATGCACCTTGCGAAACAGCAAGAGAAAGCACATTTGTTTAAGTCCTCTCATGGCTTAACACCGTGGCTAATCTCCTTGCAAATTATAGTCATAGTTGTAGTTCATCTATTGTGCTGGAAAAGACAACATTCCCGAGTGGCCTTGGTGCCTTTTCCAATTCCCAGGAGACCTAGGAACCCTCTGCATGTTTTGCCTGCGCACAGGGAGTGTTCTCTGCTAATCAGGTCAATGATTATCGCCCAGCCTAGGGGACCTGACAGGAGCCTATCACAGCAGTTAGAGAGCCACCAAATGCAGCAGGCTCACAGAGGGTCTCCCCTTAAGAAACATCGCTTAGTCCTCATTTACTCACTGGAACCTCTGAGGATTTCAGCTTTTTTTTTTTTTTTTTTTTTCCTCTTAGACAGAAAGGGGCTCAATATAAACAGGAAAAAGAAGCACAGCATGCAGCTACTGAGAGGGTGTTGATTGAAAACTTCTTCGATCTCCTCACCCTATTCACGGTTGATTTGACTGATTTCTCACCCCGTTCACAGAGAATATTTCAATTAAGGTAAGTGCTGCTTGATCTGGGTGTCTGCATCACACTGGATTTCTGCACTGAAAGTTCTTACTGACTAAACTGACATTCTGCACTGCAGCAAGTGACTGTTCGTGTCAGGAAACGGCTTAGTTTATAAGCAACTGTCCTAGAATGAAAACTGCCGTTTGGATAATGATATTTCAGACCCATTTGTTTTGAAATGAGAGAATTCTGACTTACATCAAAAGAAAATAAAAGAAAATGTGAAAAATTAATTTCTCACTTTACCCCTTTAATAATCTAGAGAACTATGCAGTGCTAAGGTAACTAGATTTTGATTGAAGTGTTTTGTTGATGTCATATGGTATAATCTCGGAGTCTGAAAGCTTCAAAGTTAAATTAGAAAGAAAATTTGCAAATGAGAGTTGAAATTTTGTGCAGCTTTCTACTTTAACAATATTCCTGAGATCTTTCTGAGTTTAAGGATTTAGGACTAAATCCTTGAATATTTTAATAGTGTCCATTTAATAATTAAAGTTAAATTAACTTTATAATGTGATGTAGTTGTTAGGAAAAATGACCAAAAAGAATTAATATGCCATTGCTATGATTTATAATTCTTAAACAAGACAGATGCTTTTGTTTTATGAGCTAGACTAATTAAAAAAAAACTTCTTTCTAAAATGCTTATTTTAGAAAGGAGATTTCTTCAATAAGAAATAAAGTTTATGTGTTTATTGAAATTGTGGCTTTTGTATTTGAAGTTGTACTTTGTGATGCAACTAGAGTGAAATGAGGTTATTTGCATTTTACATAGTTTAGGGAAATTATCCAGGTAATTTAAGTAAACTCGTCCACATTGTTCTAAACCCATTTTCTTTATAAGTTTGTTAAAAATATCTACAGAAAATGGAAGCAACTTTTTTCCAAAGTTAGATTGAATTATCTAAATTTTTTCTTTTCTACTTTACTTTGCACATAAAAATATAGCCTGGTGGTTTTATCCTATATTATGATAAATTTCTATGTAATGAAGAATTATAAAATAATTCTATCATTATAATTATGAATAACTGATTGATTGGCTAGCGTAAGTGAATAATAGCACCCACTTACCTTGTTATCATGTAGTGCTTATACTTCAAAATGCTTCTCAAATAATAAAACAAACATCATTGAAAATATAAATATATACCATTATAAGATACACACACAAATTGAAGTTCAATAACTAATCTGTTATTGCTAGAGCACTATGTAAATATTTTGTGTGAAGATTTATAATAGAATCTTAAATGTGCTTTATAGAATGAGCACTCATATTTCATGAAATGTTGATTCTACCTTCCTCCTATGGGTATCCTGAGATGGGACATTTTATTAAGATGTTAGAACATGGTTTATATTAATTGACTATCTTTCTGACATTCTCTGGAGAACTTTTTAAGCTGATGTTGATGTTATTGCATCTCCCACAAGAATAAACTATTTTGGGGATACCCATAGGTGCTGACATGTACTTGCTGGTTGACTGTATGTTTTTAGCCCAAGCCTGGAAACATTTGTCTACCCTTGTTGCACTGAGACTTCTGTTTTCTCTGAGGGATAGTTTCTCAGTAGCTGAGAGAAGAGTATGCTGACTATAGTTACTGTCATTGGGTCTTTGAAGTCTTTTTTTTTTTTCCAAGCAACTTTAATAAATAAAACGAGACAACATTAACCAAATAGGGCCACATTTGCTATTAACAAACTTATACATTGCAGAAAACATCTCTGTATTTTGGACTATTCTTTGCTCCAAGTTCAAAAATGATACCGATATCCTACCCATTGAACTTTGATTGAATGCACTTACTTGCTCACTTGATGGATTGACCATGGAAAGATATTTACAGTGTATAAGGAAATGTTTATGTTTAAGACAACTGTAGTTCTCATTCAAAAAGATATATCTAAGGCTTTTAAAGGGAGTTATCATTGTGGCTGTCTTAATTTGCATTATACAGGATGAAAAGGGAATGGAGAAAATTGTGGGTGCGATTGATAATTAGGGACAATTTATATTCAGTAACACCTGGCTCCTCACTCAGACTTCCTTTGTTCCTCCCCACTTATTATATATTCCTAAATCCCTCCTTAACTCTAGATTCTATCTTGAAACCCATGTTTCATGCATTTCCTGGTAATTTATTCCTTCTGTGAGATCAGAAAACATCTTATAGTATAACCTCACTCAGAGTAGGCAGTTTCAAAATTTAAACCAAAAAAATCTATTAAAACTTTATAAAAGTTACCTTAAAATTTATAACCTGTTTCTCAGTACATGGTATTTTCAATGAAAGACAATATGGGAGAGGCAGCATTTAACATGCCTCTTAAATGCCAGACAGCTAGGATCTTTGTATGTATGATCATGTAATCGTCAAGTAAAAATAGTGACGTGGAGGTTATTTACCCTGATTTTCCAGATAAGGAGATGCAGGTGAAGGGCTTCCCGTGAGCAGTGATCTACAGCTCAAGCTCAGGTCATGCTGTGGTTAAGGTTTATAATCTTTACATTCTACTTTATCATCTTGTGTTTGTGACCTTTTCCAATATTTGATGTGATACTCATGAGTAATTTAAGATGATAAATTTAAGATAGTACAACTTAATAATATTACCCTCAGAACAGATTAACTCGGCTTACTCAAAATAAGTGATTTCATAAATTCCATAGCCACTAGCGTTTAAAACAAGCATAAATTTTCTGAAAGAGGTTAGTGCTCAAGTTTTTGCATCCAGAAAATTCTGATTACTATTGACAGAAAAAGCACTGTACGATATGGATAATCAGTACTGGAATTTAGTATTTGTAATATGTACATCTTTCCAAGGGGAATTAGCATACTCAAGATAAAATCAAATAAAAAATAGATAAAAATTCAATGTCACTTATATTGAAATGAGATTAAAAGGAAGATAAGGATATGTGTTTGTGGCAAAAGACATCTCCAATATTAGAAAATATAAAGAAATTAACAGTTGGATTGAATATTGCAACGTGGACTAAAAAAAGATTTAAATGTATAGGAGTCTTTTTGCTCTACTGACTACATAAACTTCCCATTTTTACAGAGATTTACTATAGCTTATTATGTAGATATTGTGACAATATTATTCAAACCAAAATTTGGTTCATCCTGTGGCAAACAGGGAAAG
>NW_006432227.1:7233602-7243158 GCF_000325575.1 Pteropus alecto
GAAAATCTAATATGATTAGCTGTCATATCCAAGGATCTACTGAGATGGGAACTGGAAGTTAGGTTGCATAGTTATAAACCACGACTATTTATTGTGCTCCAACACATTCTGAAGCATCTTAAAAGATCACATTGTACCAGATACTATAAATAGTGGATCAGTTATGATTAGAATAATAATGAATATTTATATATATATATTTATTTTTATATATGTGTGTAAATATATATAAATATATTTACATATATGCTTTAAATATATTCATATATTTATATACATGTATATGTAAATATACACATATATTTATATATTGTGTATATATATTATATATTATATATATGTGTGTGTGTGTGTGTGTGTATGTATATATATATACACACATTTTAAAAATCACCAGCCAGCTTACTTTCCATTCTCTAGATGTTATGGTGAGCTATTGGCTTATCCTAGTTGTGTACAAGAATAACAGAAAAACAAAGTATATATAGATAATTCTCTTTATTACTATTCTTAAAGAATCAACATGACGTATAAAAAGTGGCATTAAAGAGGAGCTTGTTATGCTGAATGTCCACAATGCATGTCTCCCTAGAAAAGATGACCCTGTGTCTAGGCCATGCTGGCCACAGTAAATTTAACCGCAGAAGAATGTGCCCAGATTTAAGACAGCCATCTCTAGAGCAGCCAGTGGCCACCATGTGGCCTTATAAAAGAACTATGTCAATAACATATGCTCTGTATTAGATTAAAATATATATACATTAGGTGTGTATGTATATATGTATGTATATATATATATATTGAACTTGATGGCCTTTAATGTAAAATAAATGTAGATAACCAGCAGTGATGGGCAGGAGCCAAAACTGAGAAACACAAAGTTGGTAGTATGCAGAAGTCATGAATAAGTTGAAATCATGAGGTTGATAGAAGGAAAAGAAAAGAAGCAAATCCCCTTAGGTAAACTAGAAGAGACATAGTTTTTGACTCACCGTAATGGCTAAGCACAGGAGGGAGTTCTCCTTTGTGGAGGCAACAAGGCTGTGTTGTCCTGGGCGATACTCCAAATGTGCCATGCAATAGTGAGACTTTTACCTGTTTTCTACATTTTTTCACTCTGATTTCAGTCCCTTTAATCAAGTCAATTCACATTTGTGTTTTTTACAAACTAAAAGATTATAACTGACCCAACATCATACATATTTATAGTCTCAGTCGACAAAGTATTGGGAAAAAATGTATAGTGGCTATACGTTGAAGTCAAAATATTTGATATATATATTTTTTAATTTTATAGAACCTGTGTTGAATAATTAAGCTAGAGAGATTGTAGGTAGAGCCTGCAAAGGTGAAAATACTTGATTTTTGTTTGTTTTATAAAAACAAAGTTGTTGACTCATTGTTTAGAAGAGAAACTAATTCATGTTGCATGATTTTTTAATTATCAGCATAATTAATACTTTTTGGAATAATTTAAAATATCTTGAAGATAAATATTGAAATGTCTACTTCCAGATAGATTCAAGCTTATCATTTTCTCCTATCTACTAAGTCATCCATATTTACTATTGGATTTAAATCTTCTAATTATAAATGTTGAAAAGTTATTCATTAACATAAAGACATGTATATTATTACCATATATATGTACATATATATATGTAGTATGTATATATATATATATTTACACAAAACTACTCCAATTTTGTATATTGATTCAAGTAATAAACATAGTGGAAATGTGTTTTCTCTAATGATATTCATTTTTTTCCTGTTCCAAACCACACATTCTTATATTTTGGCATATATATATATATGCCAAATATATATATATATTTGATCTGTGAAGTTACCCAGGAATGACAGTTTTGTAAAATATGGAGGTTATTCTGATGAAATCAGAATAGACAAATATGTGGCCAGATCACCAAGATTTAAACAATTTCCCAGGTCAGTTGCACATGCAGACAAGGTTGAGGATTGCTGCTGTTGACCAGCAACTCATGAATTCATGTGCAAATTATTTGGGTCTCTTGTCCAGTGGTTCTGGAGTGGGACCTGAGATTCTGCATTTCTATCAGCCTCCCAGGGATATTGATGTTGCTGGTCAATGAGAAATGCAGCTCTCATTCTTCCCTCTACCACTGCCCTTGCATAGCCACAGGTGGATAAATGTTCAAGGACCTAGGACATGGCTTGCAGCTCAGCTCTCCTGGGTCAAAGGTTTATAGAACTTCTCAAGAAGCTCTCTCCACTGAAGAAGGGTGATGGGAAGTTCTGAGCAGGCCAAAATAGAGAAACATTTTTTTTTTTAAATCTATTGTTGATTCCCAGTTACCCACTCTGGAAATAGAATAGTTGAATGTTTTAGAAAGCAGCCTATTTAGATAAGCATCGCTAACATATCTAATTCTTTGCAGTTCCATAGAGCAGGGTTACCTTGCTTATCCAACCCCATGTCTCAATGCATAGAAATTTTTGACTTTATACCACCTAGGATAATTATACACTAAAGTTTAAAATTTATCAGAAAATACTGGCTTCTCAGACAACATTTCAGTTCTCTTCATCCTAGGAATGCAGTCCCGATACTTTATTATTTTTTAGTTCAACTTTGTGCTTCTCTCCCAAAACTAAATGACAAGGATATTGATTTCAGCTCTCTCCTCTAATTTAACCTTTTCTCACTTTCTATTTCCAATTGCCACATGTTCTTGTTATTAATATAACCTACAAAACACTAAGGGAAATATCACATTTCATTAATATGGACACACATTTTGTGTAATTTATATTATCATTTTTAATATTACAAACTTACCCATAGAATTCCCTATTACTTTTATATTTTTTTCTTCTAGACTGCTTAACATTGCATTAAACATATACTTTTAAATTTATTTATTTATTATTTGTCTTCTTGTGTCTCGTGGTACATTAGAATATAAGTAAGTTCCATGAAGGAAGGTTTCCCCCGCGCCCTTTCATAGCAACCCAGTGCCTAAAATAAGGCAGATTCTCAGAAAATATCTATTGAACAAAGAATGAATAGATAGTCCAAGCTAATTACTTAATCACATGGTCTATATGTTAAAAGTGAGGCAAGTACCTAAAAATTGATAGTTTTGGTTTGCTTAAGACGATGTGAGATTCAAACACATTTCTCAAAGGGCTTACATTCATTGGCTTAATTTACTCAGCGGTTATTGTGTTCCTTTTAAGCGTCAGGTACTATAGTAGATGCTAGAGACACATGGTGACAAACCCCAATTTTCTATGCATAATGTGCTCTGTTGGTGGCTAAGAGGGAAGACAAGAGAAAGAGCAGTTATAATATACTATGTGCAATCATGGAAGACATATAGTGGGTGTTTTCAGTGCATAAAGAGTAGCTCCTGACTCAACTCTGAGAGACCATGGAACACTTTCGAGAAGTTTCCTGAGCTATAAGTTGAAAGTGTAGCATGAATTTAGACAGACATAACAGGTAGGGTCATAAGCTCCTAAAAGAAGTCATATTATGTGCAAGGGCACAGAGGTACGATAATAGAGTTCCCGACACCCTCCAGGACCACATTAGTTTTGTATAACGTAATGTCGAAGTGGCATACGTACAAGGAGGGGCAACTTCATATTCGTAAGGAGAAAGGAGTGTAAGGAGTTCGGACTTTGACCCAGGAGCAATGGGAACCCATTTAAACACTTTGAGAGTGGGAGGGACAGATACATTGGTGTTCTCTTTTAAGTCATGAATTTTATTTTTCACTATTTCAAAGTGAATGTGTATTTAAGTAGGTACATTAAGAAAAAAAGAAAGAAAGAAAGAAAGAAATATATCAGAGGAGAAAATTAGTAATCAGTAAGGCTGAAGGGAGACAGAATAAGACACTCTTAAAATGCTGGGCTAAAGATACATGAAAGTTCAGATGTGAGACTTGGAGCCAAATGAGAGGTTAAATGTGCATGAATTTGGACAAGTATGTATGCATATGTGACTTTCAGGGAATCTATTGCATGATTAAGTGAACAAATTTATTTTCATTTCAGAATTTTAGAAAAATGGCAGACTGTGAATGGCCACATCTGCTAGTATTGACTTGGGAAAATGTTCACGTTCTCCTACTTTCTGACTGTGACTTAAAAGGAAATCCCACATTCTTGCCTCTATTCTTGCTGAATAATCAAACTCAAAGTGAACTATTCAAATTTAATGTCACTCACATTCTTAGGAGAATAACATTGTGACCCTTTCATTTCAGAAATAGAAAACATCTAATGTTTAATACTTATTGCCTGGTAATGGGTTATCCAATGGAGCCATAAGCTCTGTGAAAATAAAAATCTGATTTTCTCACTGCTAACGCTACAATGCCTAGATTAGCATCTATGATATAGCTAGTACTTATGTATTACAGGAAGGAAAGAATGAAAGAAGGAAGGAATAGAGGAAGAGCGAGAGGGATCAAAGAAACTTTCAATCTTGACGCCCAAAACTTTATGCATTCTCTCTTTACTATTTTAGTAAATGGCATTGCAGCCTACGCAGTGGGTCAAGTTAGAAATTCAGCTATTATTTTTGCCTTACTTCTTTCTCACACCCTACACATCCATTTGACATCTGGACCTTTCGATTCTGCCTCTTAATCTCTGTCACACGGATTTTCATCCTTGCCTACTTATGGTTCACATCGTCTTCAACTGTCACTTGCTTATGGTCTCTTTGTCATACTCCTCTCCACAAAATAATGACCCCTGCTATCTGAAGACTGGCCTCTCTAAACACAAATGTGATTACACTGTTCTATGTGTAAAGCTTCCCTTTTAGCGCCTCCTCTCTTTTAGAATATAATGCAGGCCTTTATATGGCATCCATCTGTGGATGCTCTGGATGCTGCCTTCTTTTTAGCCTTGCACAACCTCTAGCGGTCTATTTACCAGCCATCTTTTGGTTCTTTATCCCTGAAATTCATGGTTTTTGTCCGTCATATTAAGCTGACTTTTTGCATGGCAGGATCTCTTGACCTCCAAATCTCAAGGTGTAACTGCATCTCAAGAGTGTTTGGCCCCTACCTATCTAGTTGAAAAGCTCCTATCAGTTTTTATAACTTACTTTACACTCCTTCCGCTTCAATCACACTACTCATTACATCATTTAAAAATGCTAAATTCTAGACTCTTTGATGGCAGGCCGTATACCTGTTCCATTCACTGCTGTATTCCCAGTAACAGACACTAATGTACACAGATCCTTTGTAAAAAAAGAGCTGGAAATGCAAGTCTCTAAATTCAAGAACAACCTTTTATTCATAAGCTTTTCTCTTCCACTTGGGCAGTTAAATTTCTACCATTCTGAGTAGAATTTTGCTTCTCCATGTCACCTTCATAAAATGTCAAAAAACACAAAAATATAGTAATAATTAGATTAATTTAAAAAATTTGCCATGCCTGTACTCACTGAAGTGTATTTAATGTATTTCGTATATCATATCCACCTATTGGACTATATAGATATCCTGTCCTTTAATGAACAATTAAAATTGTTCACACATTTTGGCAAAGGTCACTTGTTTTCAATCAGCTTCTTTCTATGTAATAATTGGGTGACATTTCAGATCCATTTGTGATCAATGAACATGCATATTTTAGCTCAAAATCTATTATCTTTAGAAGTACCACCCTTATAGCTTCTTATTTTATAAATGGATGATATTTAGTGCAGGGGACTACACTAATTCTAATTCTTAGACTTTTTGATCTTTAGAGGAAAATACCTTATAAACCAAACAAACAATAGAAGTTGACTATTCTTGAGAATCAACAATCGAAAAGCACATCTTGAATAAATACTTTTTGATCTCTTGTGTTTAGGAATGATTATACTGTTTTATTTAATATTATTATAATTAAACTGTATTTTATTACTTGTCCTTTATACGGAGTGAGGTGAAGTGCTCTAAAAATCAATACAGAGTAAACAACAGAATTAACTCTGGAAAGTATTTCTCTCACAGATATTTAGAAGCAATCTTCCCTGGGACCATAATCCTCAAAAGGAAATTGCAGCTCTTGCAGAAACACAGTTTGGGTCACCTAGGTCTAGGTCTCTGGATTTTTTCTAAAAACCTTCACAAAGCACAAATGATATTTTAAATAGCTTGTCAAAGAAAAAGTGATTTTTAATGCAGATTCATCAAATATGATGAGTTTGTACCAGTGCCCCTGAAGGCAAACATCTGAAAAGCAGAGAGAAACATAATGCCAAGATAAACACTGTGACTGGTGTGTCTTAGGAGGAACATAATATTAAGATAATAGAGAGATATCTCTTGTCAGGAAAAAAAAAAAAAGTAAGCAGGTTTAATATCTCACACTTCTGTAGCTACTCAGAAGTACAATTAGACATCGGGATTTTTTTTCTCCACTGGATGCTATGCCATTTTGTTTCGAAGATATTTTAGAAAAAAGAACAGACCCAATTACGCTCTGCTCTGCAGGCATGGAGAGAGGCGTCCAACACAGAGCAAAAGCGGCAGCGAGTGAACACAGTTGATACAAAATTTTTGAGATGAAATAATGAAAGCGTCATACTGTTCTTTTCTAAAAAGTAAAGCCGGTTGTGTAATGATGGTTGTGTACTTTATGAAGCTACCAGCCCTTTCACACACTGCTCCCTTCTAGATCTTTCTGAGTCCAGTTTTTGTAGGCTCTCAGGTTTCCCTCACCTTGAGACTAAGTAGCCACACATGTAGTGACATAGAGCCTCTTTATTATCTTTTGTTTGTTTATTATCTTTTTGTTTGTAGGAGCGTTCCACACAAGAAGTTTGGTGATTCTGGCTTACATAGAAGCAGGAAAGTTAAAGTATTTTGCTTCCCAAAGTAATTTATTCCATCTTTGGAAGAAATTGACTAGGGAAACTTTTCCCATTTTAAGCAGAACTGTTTGTGTACTCATACGTATTATACCCCCTTGGAACCATGTAAATCAAATATTCTTTGACTGCATTCAGGTGGTCATGAAAAAGTGAAATTATAAATTATAGAACAAATCACAAACCAAGATAAACATCTTCTTCCATATGAAAACCAGTTTGCTTATCAATAGTTCCCAAACTCTGCCTCCTTAATACTTTATCACTTACTGTATCATCAGTGTCCAAGTTCATCCATCTCTCCAGTGTCACTTCGTAGACATATTACAGCTTGAGGCTATTGAAAGACCATTCACATTCTTTCCTTGATCCACACCAAGTACAAAAATTAGGCCCCATTTTTTCTGTCTGCTAGCTTTACAAAAAAGTAAACTTTGTCCAGGTAAGTAAACTTCTCAAAATCTTGAGGGTCAGTAAAGGACCTGGCTATATGTTACACTTATTGCAACATTTTATAGGTTTTGCATTCTAGGAGGAAATTCTAGAATTAGCAGTATGCTAATGAAACAAACTTAGCATTTAGGCTGCTAGATGGAATTTAAGCAGCAGAAATGGTTTGTTAAGCATTATGCTCTTTTGGTGTTAGTTATGATTCCCACATAAAAATAAAATATATGTGTATATATTGAATGTCAGAAATGCCTGTTTCTAGTATTTTTCCATTAGGTAAATTGTCAGGTAACATAACTATCATAATATATCATGTTCATAAGAGATGTTCATTTAGTGTGCAAAATGTATTTGAAGCATAGTTTTGACCTTATTAGTAATTATATGAAATGAAAGTACAATGAAAAGGATAAAAATGTTATAACATTATTCTCTCAGCCAAGATTATAAGTATTTTCCTTTGGAGGTATGACAGAGAAGAGGTACAATAGGGAGACTTCTGAGGTACTGGAAATTGTCACCTTGATGTGGATGGTGATTACATGGAGATAGATAAATAGATAGATAGATAGATGATAGATAGATAGATAGATGATAGATAATTGATAGGCAGACAGCTAGATTATAGTGATAGAAATATATGCACATATATAGACATACATAGTATGATTTTTAAATAATTTAAAGAATTATCTATTATGCATGGTTAGCTAAAAACTTTGTTTTAATTATAAAAAATTATCTGTTTTTTCCAAATAAGATTGAGACTCATTTTTATTGCGAACAAAATAATACTATTTTATTTGTTTGTTTTAATCATAATGAATTTTTCCCACCAATTTCCAAATTGAGAGCACCCTGAAAAATTGTTTATAGTCTTTAAACTGATTACACACTGATAGATAAGAAATGAAGAAGCATGTAAGAATTTTTTGTAAGAAGCACACGAATTTATAAATTGGAAAGTCTATACTCATTTTTATAATTTATAAAGTTTAAAGGTAATGATTTTGTGTGTGAGGAGATCATCTGGGGAGAGATCGAAGCAAAAATGAAGTAATTGTCACAAACTTTTTATTGTACAGATGTATTTTAGGAAAAAGTGATAATAACATCATGATTTTAGATGAGGATTCTACAATAAGGACACTTTACCAATACATGTTCTTCATAAAAAGTAATAAAAGCCAATTTAGAATCAAACAGAAGAGCTCCTACATTGAATAGAGGCAATGCTGCTGCAAGCTACTTCCTTTCCAAAGCAATTCTCTGGAACTCTGTGACAAAATCTACCTTTCCCAGTATGATTTTTACCCTTTAAATTGGACTATTAAAGGCCCTTGTGTTAGAAAGGCAACTAGCAGTTTCTAACTAATCAATATCATGATCTATTTTTATCTGATAGACTAAGGATTGAGAAATGGGAACTGGCTCTGAATACTGAGTGTTGGTAAAAATAGGAAAGTTCTATTACATGAGATAATCAAAGAGAGAGAAGACCCAACAAGGAACCACAGTGTATCTCAGACTTCCAGGTACTTGACATTGAGGGACAGCAAACAGAAGCAACAAGGAAGAGTATAAAAAGGCCTCAGCTAGGCTGAGGATGCTTCAGGAATTGTTCTGGGACCAATTTGCATATTAAAATAGTTCCCTTAATTCTCTTTGCTGATATCCATTTTTATGGGAACAAGTAAGGCGATTTCGAAAGCTGTGTATTTGAGGTCAATTCAGTGTAAGTGGTGACTGTTTATGTGGCTTGCATATAAGATGCTTACCGAAACGAAGCATTCCAGATAGCAGTATAGAAAATCCTGAAAGTGTAACTAGCTAACTAGCTAGATAGGTGTGTACATATGTATATATGTAGATATGTATGTATGTACATATATATACTTTTATTTATTCATAGATACACACATATGCAAATATATGCACAGACACAATTTCCAAAGGAATTCTGTAATATAATATGCAGAAAAGTGAGAAGTTGCATGTTCTTATTTATGTTCTTATTTAAATCCATCTAGGCATCTAGAGTTAAATCCTGTGATAAACATAAATACCTACTATTTTGCGTTATTACTAACAGGTTAAAACAGAAAAGGTGATTAGAGCTATTTGTGTGTGTGTGTTTGTGTGAGAGAGAGAGAGAGAGAGAGAGAGAGAGAGAGAGAGAGAAATTTCCTGTGTTCTTTTATATCCTGTCAAAAGTAATGGAGTGTGACAGCGCAT
>NW_006432227.1:7243238-7328889 GCF_000325575.1 Pteropus alecto
AGAGAGAGAGAGAGAGAGAGAGAGAGAGAGAGAGAGAGAGAGAGAGAGAGAGAGAGAGATACCATTCAGAAAAAAGAGCATTTTATCCCCAGGCTTTTCCCTTGTGTTGTGCTGAATTCAGTAACAAGAAAGTAAAGGGGAGAAAAGATGGCAAAACATACCCTAGTTTGAAGAGAATTATGGAAGAAAAGAAATCTTCAGAGAAAGAAATTTGGTGGCAACAGAGTTAAGAGTCAGAGGGCCCTTTGCTTCTTTGTGTTTAAAAGGTATAAAATATACATTTTTATATTTCTTCATTGTTATTTTGACAATTAGACGAGATAAAGTATGAGAAAGCGCCCATCATGGTGTCTGGTGAATTGCAATTTCTCAGAGGAAAAACACTGTTTTTCCTTTGCCTTCCCATCCTCAGTGAACACACCAGGAAGCACATCCTGGACTGCAGAGTCTATCGGAAGCGGAAATGATTTAACAGGTAAAAGGATGGGTTTTGCAGTTCGACAAATTGAGTTTTCAGTGTGACTCTAACATTTACTACTTGTGTAACTTTAGGCAATTTTTCTTACTTTTTAAGCACCTGGTTTCCTTCTCTAGGTAATATGGGTAATATTAATGACCTCAGAGGTTGTTATGTAATGAGGTGCCATAATAAATGTGCTCAGCAAAGTGCCTGGCTTCCGGCAAGCACATTGCTTCTGAGAATGCTATCACTGTACTAACTGATGGCCCAGGTCTTCATATTTTCCTGGCATTCCCCATGTATTCTCTGAACCTCTCTAGATGTCAGAGTTATTGGGATCTTTGTCCCTGATCCCAGGTGTAACCTTGCCCTTCGGGGTCTCTAATAATTTCAGGCTAGGGATGCTACCATTTACCCAGAGGATGAAAAAGTAACTTTTATTGAGGACTTCGGACAGCTCAAATGTCTAGACCTGGGATAATACAATAGGATCTTATTGTCATCAAGAATCACCTTAATGATGGTTCAGGACTCACTGCCTTGACTGCTGCACCTGAGCCACTCAAAATGCCCCCTGGATGTTTGTGAAAGCTCCCAGGTGCTCTTTCCTGCTCTTAGAAATCAGACCCTCATGGTTCCCCCTCTGACCTCCTACCATCCTCTGGGTGAGACACCTGCTTCTGACATCTCTTGGGAGATGGCAACTGCTCTGGGCAGTACTGTCCCCTGTCCTGGTCTGCATTGCTCACACAAATGCAGCTACAGGGCAAGAGGACTGTCTTTCCCTTTATTGCATTTTACTTACAGCTTGAACTTGGCCATTGTATTGAGGCACACAGCATATGCAGACCAAGTGGCAACTTTTTATCATAAAGAAATAACAGTAGGGAGTAGGATACAGAAGACATAAATCAAGTGCGAGGCAATGTGTCAACTCTCAAGCCTCAAGCCTGGTACCTGAATGTTTCCTCTCTATTCACTCCAGCCTGTCATCGCGCAGGGCCACTTTCTTTTTCTGAACAAAGTACATTTAAAGAGCTCTCCCAGCACAGAGGCCAGGGACCTCCAATGAGCTGTCAGAGACATAAGTCCAGGCTTTATTCGAGGCTTTGATTATGGAACCCTAGTTTTAATTTCTAGATTCTAACTTGTTTATCAGTTGCGAGAATGTACACTTATTTCCATAAAAACAAAAATTCCCTTCTTCACTTCCACCAAGATATTCTTAATAGAAAAATTAGAAGAAAATCATTCTACATAAATTCAGTGTGTATTAGTCATTGTTAAATGACACCTCGTTTAGGCTATCACTCATCCACTAAGTTGAACTGAACCAAGCTAAGTTCTTACTCATTATCTTCTGCAGTAAAAGTGTGCAGTGGAGCTGGCTGCTCCATTCAGCAGTCTTCATGGGGCTTTGCTTCTGGAAAACAACTACATAAACCATCTTACAAGCATAGATCGCCACAAGAATGAACCTAACAAATTTTGCACCTTAAGCAAATTTATATAGGTACCAAAAAAAAAAAAAAAAAAATTGAAGCAGCAGCAACTTAAAAAAAAAAAAAAAAGCTCTACTTTCTGATGATAACAGTGATTAGCTTCTTATTCTAAGTTGTGCATATTCAAGAAACAGGTTGACATTCAGCACAATGTGGAACCCTACCCCAAAGATTTCTCATGAATCCATCTGTAATGCTCAACACCTAGGAAAATGACCAGCAAAAAGAAGGAATAAATATATGTTGTTGAAAACATAAAGGAAATGAGAGTTTTCTATCGTTAACGTTTATAGCTTCAAAAAGCACTACATTGGAATCTAGTTTCAGACAAGGTACCTCGTTATAATTCCACATGCTTTTGCTTAGAATTCTGAATGTGTTTCTCCTAGAAACAGCAAGCCCAAATTTGAGAATCTATAATACCTTTGATTCACATTAGATTTTACATGCATACAAATTGGTAAGAATATTTATTATTCAAAAACAAAAAAAAATTATCTGTAAGACTCTATGAGTCAGATGAGCTAAAATATATATGTTAAACCTACCAACATATAAATTTGAAACGAGCGTCTTCCGAAACTTATGATTTTCCCTCTATTCTTCTTTCCTGTGCCTCGGTTCTCATTTTCCCTCCTAATTCCTTAATTGTGTGACTCCATCTGCATATTTGCTGTTTCCCTTAAATACAGGGACTCTCGTTCTTGTCGGGATTCAGCCCCCTTTTAAATAATCTGGCATCCACTTCCTTTCATGCCCAGTCTTCCCAGCTATGATCAGTGTAAAATACAAATTTGATCTTGCCATTTTCCCACCTAAAGCAACCAATGGCTGTTATCTTAAAAATGAGTTCCAGTCTTTCTAACATGGGATATAAGGACACATCCTGACTTCTTTAATCCCCGTTATCTCTCCCCATTACTTTCCTAATGCATTACTCTTTAGTCACTGGGAATAATTTCCAGCCACATGAATTAGATGTATGCGCACACGCAAGCTCTCACACACATACACCCATCCTTAATGGTTTTTTGGCCCTCTGTGCCATCAACCCGTGTTGTCCACCATGCTTGAAATGTGCCTGCACTTCTCCTGTTTTTTTTTTTACTCCTCCTCACCTTTTCTGGCTAATTTCTATTCTCTTTGAAACTCAACAATGACATCACTTTCAGCATGAAGCTCTCCCTGATTCTCATCCTTCAGCCTATTTGATTATCTATTTTATTACATTTGCCATGTTGTTTTCAAATTTTCTCTTTATAGATTTATGCTACCTGCTAGATTATAAACTCTGTGCAAACCAGACTATGTCTTAATTTGGTTTATAATTTTGGTGCACTGTACTGTGTCTGTCATACATTAATATTACTTGAATATTAATTGTATAATATATGAGCATATATATGAAATATTTTGTTCTTTAAGGACTATTTATATGTATGGCCAGGTTGTAAATAAACTTTGAGTAATGACTTCTGAGACCTCTGTCATCCTTTGTTGCTAATTATACATATTGGCCCTTTTTGATTCATTGATATGGAATATCTTTTGTGTGTCAGAAACTAGACCAGATTCAGTGTAATTATAAGCTAAGTTCCCCCCCCCACACACAAAAAAGGCATCTAGATACAAGTGTGGAAAATGCTTTGAAGGAAATATGAATGGTGTTATGAGAGTGTAGAAAGGAAGGGCCTCGCTTGTTTTAGAGAAGCAAAAGCAGCCTTGAAAGAATTGATGTTTGAACAGAGATCTTGGGATGTGTAGTTAACTAGGTGGGGAGGGAAGGAAGACTGTGCCAGGCTAATGGAAGAGTTCACACACTAGCAAGTGGAATGCTCAAAGGACCTAGGGAACCAGGTGGTCAAAAGTGAGATGGAGGTGCACAGCCATGTGACAGGAGGCTGTGACAATTTTAGAGAAGGAGTTAGAAATGGAGGAGGAAAACTGTTCTGTTGCTTAAGAAACATATGAGGATTCCCCCACATTGCGGTGATGAGGAGATATGGATGGATTTGAGAAATGTTTAAAGAGAAAAGTCAACATTATTTGATGCTAGGTGGAGTGTGATGGTTGTGAGTATGAAGATTGATTGTCAAAGCTGGTAGATTCTTTCACTGAGAAAAATATGGATCAAGATGGACCGGCTTATGTGAGGGCTCTGCAGAGAGGAGAGCTGTAATAGGTCTGCTTTGGACTAATGATTTTAGGTGTCTTTTAGCATCAGAGTCATATTCTGTGGCATTTTGGGAATCACAGGTGTGGACAGAATGTGGTGAGAGGTAAGAGAAGGAATTCACAGCCAAATGATAAGAAATTCTAACATGTGTCTCTCTGTGCAGATGAGAGAGGGGAGGGTTCATTCTGTTTGTTTTTATGTAAATGTTTTTATTATACCGTATATTTTGTGAGAAAGGGAAGTGAAAATACTTTTTTTAAAATGTGGCAACACAGCACAAGACAATGCAGCAGCTACAATGGGATTCTAAAAAAAATGGCATGAATTAAAATGAGTTTGTTATATTATTTAACAGATCACTATAAAATCTACTTGAAAAGTGAAAATTATATATCTATATATAGTGTCATATTTAAAAAAATACATTTATTCTGGGGGAGAGTTGAGAGATATTTTTAGTAATGCTTTGCATTTAAAACAAATTATCTCAACTTGGATTAAGTATAGATCAGTGGTCATCACCCAGGACAGATCATGATGACTCAATATGAGGGTTAATTACAAAAGTAATCATATCTGTTATCTAATTATTCAAATCTTAATTACGACTCTGCTGGCCCAATTACTCTGGAACACAAGGCTAATGTTAGAGATGGGTGGATACTTAACATCTGTGCCTAAGCGAGAGGCATCTGTTGCCAAGAGGTGAAGGGATGGAAAGTGTCAACTCGCCAGCTATGAAGGGAGCAAACCTGAGAAATGCACACAGGAGCTGGTGGGATTGAGCCGCTGGCTGTGGATGGAGTGGCAGAGTATGTGTGTATGCTCTGGAGACATCGTTACCCCCTTGGTGGACTGTGGCACTACTGGGTGCCACGATTAAAAACAGAAAAAAAGAGATATTCCTGTTTCTTGTCATTCACAACTGGATAATGCCATAGGAAAAAAAATAAGCTAGCAACATATTTTAAACAAATAAATATGTTTTTATTTATAAATTCATTAGAATCATTTATGGTGTCTAACATTTACTTAATTTATGTTGTATCTATTAAAAGAAATGGAATGGTACAGGTGAAATATCTACTTATGACAAGTATAAATAATAAAATAATGGAATCCTTGATTGGTACTATTGATTTTGACTTTAGTAGCATATAATATATAGCATCTCAGCATCTGATATATTTGTATGCTATTATTGACCATATCATATAAGAAGGATTCTATTAATAATGCTATTGATTTTTGATATATATATTTTACTATTAATATTTATCAGTTTTTCGTGTTGGCATAAAATCTTTATTGAACTACAATCATTTGTGAAAAAGAAGCAGTGTATAAAGTATGACAAAACCGATTAGAAGTTTAAGTGCATCACCTTTTGACCTCGCTGGGGATTCACTTTCACTGTTTGCCAGCAGTGTCATAGGTTCAAGTTTTTATTAATTCCCATTTGGAATGTGCCCAAGAGTGTTTACATTTATTGAAGGCTGGAAAATGTTAATTTACACAAAACATATATACATCTTTCTTACCACTGTGATAGAATGATTCCAACTTTTCACATTGGTTTCATAGAAGAAAATTACATTCAAACAAAGGTAAAAGAGTTAGGGGAGCTTTTTCGGCATTGCATGTCCATGTTCCCTTGTTATGGAATCACAATAAGAAACCATGTTAGTTCTATGCTGCTGAGCAAATTGCTTTCCACAATTATGGTTTATGTTTTAATGGGGATAGCTTCACATTTGGAGAATTATTCCAAACCAGCATTGCCTCTTGATGCTGCACAGAACAGCACCCTGCCTACTTTACAAAAATCCATGCCTCCCAGGTTGCCTCTAAGGAAAATATATAAATAAATGGTTGCCAATCTTGCTTCTGAGAGAGTTTTAACTGAGGGTAATGAAACATCCCTAGCTTCAAAATGAGAGTATGGTGGCCACAAAGGCCTTTAAAATGTTAATAGGCAGAAGACATTTATAGAAGTTTTGCGAGAAGTTTTGTGGCACAGTAATAGTGCAGATAGGTGACAATTTGTCAAATTTAGCTGCAATGATCAGAACTGTTGTCCTTGTTTCTATTTCTGATGTTGACTAGAATGAAGGATATGAGATGCTATAAGGTCAGTGCCTCCAACACAAGGTGTCTTGCCCTTCCCGCTTTAGGGCATCTGCATACCACCCATTCAAAAGAAAAAGAAATGACCAGCGAGAATTAGAACTGTTAATTACACATGATTCAATGTTTCTAGGGCCCACTCCTTCTCCCCATTTCAGTTGTATTTTACCCACAGAATACCTCTCTCGCTTTAAATCACAGGGACAGCATGAATGGCACGTGTATACCTTAGCTAAGCAACTTACAATTCAAGCGGGTTGCTTCAGCTGTAAGACATTAACTCAGAAGTGATAAACCATGGCATTGCTTCAGTAAAATGGAATAAGAAATCACTCTGACAGAGCCTACATTCTGGTCTGGGTTGCTAATCGTGTCTGTGTGTGTGTGTGTGTGTGTGTGTGTGTGTGTGTGTGTGCGTGTGTGTTTCTCTTTCAAGGTCGATGTTCTTTATTTTATGTGGAGTATATCTTATGTGACAGCACAGGAAGAAATGTAGGCAGCCCAGGTTAATGCATTTGGGGTCAAAATAAACTTCAAAGTGAAGGGAATCAGCCCTCTTGAGATATTCAGCTAACATTCACAAGTTTAAAAGGAAACTTGATTAAATGGCCACCGTTGCAGTGAATGCCAGGAGCTGTGGGATGAAAGAACTTTCAGTTGCTTATTAAACAAAGGGAACCTCTTTATTTTCCTTTGACTGGGATACAGCACAAAGGCGTGGCCTGGGATGATTTGCTGTTGCAGCCTCTTCCACCTGAGGGATTTATAAGTGGGATATTTTCATTTCTGAGCTGAAAGTGTTGGTCTCTGGGATTTGAGATGACAAGTGTCTTTCCCCACTTTCATCACCTGCCAACAACTTAAGCACCATCTGCCAAGGTGCCAGGCACTGGTTTATTGCTCGTAGGGGACTTCACCTGCATTTGTGTTTTTGCATAAGAATAATCCATCAGGAACCACATGAAGTTATTAGGAACACCAGTAATTTATTAAAAGAACATCTAAAAAGAAAAAGAAATCTTGACTTAGGAACTGAAAACTAAGATCATCTCCTAATAATTCATTTGCATATAATTTTCCTCATTTTTATTTTGAAGTTCTCAATCTTAATATCCATTTTGTTTCATAAATTTGTATTTTAAATAAATGAAAATATTCTAAAACACTTAAACTAGGAGCTTAACAGCATCCTTAAAACTGTAGTTAAAATTATTTTCTTTAAGAAATATACTCAGTTAGATATTTTTAATAATTCTCATATTATTAAATACCTTTTCTAACACACCTTCATTACTCTAAATTACTATATTACTCTGCATTACTCTAAATTAGAAAGGTACATGTTCAAGTTTCTATCAATTGCATTATTAAAATTTAATGTTTTCCTTCAAATTGTCTCATGCAGCTATATAAAGCTATAGATTGTGTCCACAGAATGGCTGCTGTACCTCTCACACTACTGCCCAAAAGATATACGAATAGATTTTAATTATCTTTATATGCAAACATTCAGCAAAATTTGACTGTATTTTTGGAGGCAGATTACAAAACTTTATGAAATCAAATCAAAGGGAAGTGGACAAAAACTGACATTATTAAATTTTGTCTCACAATTTTCAATGAATAATAGTAGTTTTTAACTTTAAAAAACATATGTCATATATTTTAAACTGCCGATGAGAATGTGTCACTTTTTTAAAAAAAATTGTATGCTTTATGTATGTACAAAGAGGCAGTACAAAATTAAGATTCTTAATAACATTAGGCACTTAACTCTGCCAGAGAATTCCTATTCAAAGGCACTTACGAGAGAGGATTCCCATGAGAGACGCCCAGATGAATTTCTAGCAGGTGTATTTAAAACCCAATAAATGACACAAATGTTTTTCCTCAAAGTGTTCTGGGAATTATGCGTTTGATTTGACTAAATTTAGTTGTTGCTATAAAGTCCCTCAACGTTATTTTGCAGTATTCTTAGTGAAATTCACAAAGCATGGTATTCTTTTTGTGAACCTTAGAATATATGAATGATTTCATATAGATAGAAATTTCTTTTGTGGAATAAATGTAAATGGAGCTGATCCCTCAACACCTCCTTCATGTCACATTTCAGTGATAGATTATTACTAGAACTCCTGTTACAATATAAAATAAAAGACGTTGCTATATTGTCAGACATTTATTTCCATGGAGCGTCTTCTCTTGTGAGATGGAAGCACCAGCGTTATCTCACTTATAACCTAAATTTGCTTGAGACAAAGAATGGTAAATAATGTTTTCCATGCTACATGAAAAGAGACATACCTTGAATGTCAAGGTAAAGACTTCTTTGATTCTGTAGTACACTACTATTTCTTCCAAATGTTTTAGGATTCAGTTTGCATGGTAATAGCTCATGTATGCCATTTCTGTAAGAATCAGTTTTGTAATAATTCTTGAGATATGCATTAAACAGGAAAATTCTGTTTGGATTCTGTTTTTTGTTTGTTTTTACAGATGAGCAGAAAGAATATTTGCAAGGAATAAGAGAGAGAGAAAAGATTTACAAGTAAACATCTCGGGATAGTAAAATGAATCTTGATAAAATAACAGAATAAACAACCAAAAAATGTTTCTTAAAAGCTGACTATGTATTAAGCATGATGCTAATGAAACTAAGCTTTAAGGAAAAGTCTTGGGTTAGCTCCATTTTCCACATGGAATAATGGCAAGTAAGGGGCTACCATGTCAGGGTTTAACATTCACAGAAGAGTGACAAGCATGGCCAGTTCCTCCCTTGACTTTGTCTAGTTCTGCACATCTGAAGTCAGTGATGGAGGTCTAAGTGAGAAGAATACATAATGTTCAAGTGACTTTTTTTCTCTCTGTTCCAGTTAATTATTTCCTTTTTGGGTTACGATCTGCTGGGTTCATTTTTGTGCATTTACATATATTGAGAGCAGTCATTCTTCATTTGCTTTAAACCACTAGATGCGTAATTACTGGGAATGGAAATGTTAGACCTGAAGAAAATGTCTTATTATAGCTGTTGAGGAATGGATAAAACAGGAGCTCCAGCAAGGGATATGGATAGCTCTGAAACTATATTCTGCCTTGAACTTCAGTCCGATGAAAAAAGTGGATGCTGTGATTTTTATTAGTCACAATTAAATAGCATCTATTTTTGGAAATGAAAAACTATTTTTAGTTTCAAAAATAGAGGACCAATTTTATCAATCCATCTCATTACTTCATTTCAATTTAGGAGCTCATCAAAAACAGGAATGATTTTAGTAGCTCTTATATGTTAAGTGTTTCAGACACATTGTCTTATTTAGCCCTCGCTGCAAAATTTAAGAGTAGGCATTATAGCCCATTTTATAAATAAACTGTGTTAAGAGATATTCAGTGACCTGCCTAAAGTCAAACCCTTAGTGATTCAAAAAACTAGAAGGTTGGCTCAGGTCTCTCTAATTCTAAACTTTGTGTGGTTTTTTTTGTTTGTTTTGTTTGTTTTTGTTTTTGTTTTTGTTTTAATCACTAAGCTATTCCTACTTCCTTTTCAAGGTAGTCATCCTTCGTATACTAGATATGAACATAAAAACAAGCCATCAATAACTCCTATTCTAGATATAGTTGTCCTTAACTATTGATTCCCTTACTTGGGGTAGGGAGGATTTCTGATTTTTTAGCTGCTTTCTTGATCCTTTCAGTTTAATGACCTTGCAAAATATCTTTTGGCTTTCTGAATTTTTCTGAACTTCAGTCAGTACTACTTTGTTCAACTGCTTCAATTTTTCCTGTGAGTTTGAGTGAGATTCTCCCTCATGATTCCCCAGAGTACGGCATACTCCTTCCCCCTCTTTGCAGGGTCAGGAAGGGACCTTGGTGACTAGCACGAGTTTATAGTTTTAGTTATAAACTATAAACTGATTATAGTTTATAGTTTTTGGTTTTATTAAATTTCACAAGACAAAACACTTACCACCCTTGTTTTCTGATCTAGCTACCACCATATAGCTCTCTTTCTTTTAACAACCAAAAATATTTAAAGAGTAGTTTAAACATGAGTACTATTCTCATGTTTTCTTTGACAATTACTTTTTAATTCAAATAGATTCATTTCTATCTGTCTCACTCCAGAAAAGAAACATTTAATAATTACAGAAAGAATTTCTAATCACCAAATTTTATGGGCACTATTTTATTTAGTCAGCATTTTAATTCACCACTCTCTTCTTTAATGTCTTATTTTGCTTGTTTGTTAATTACCCAAACCTCTTCTTGTTTTCTTTCTACACTTGTGGCCATTTTGTATTCATTTCCTTGGGCTCAAATTCCTTCATTCCCCTTCTAAAATATAATTGTCCCCATGGTTTTGTTTCTATATGTTTTCGGCACGTCCATGGCTTTACACACTACCTGTACCAGTGACTCCCAAATTTATTTCATCAGTCCATCACTTTCTTTGAGCACTAGGTACTTAACTCTATATCTTTCATTAGAATTTATCACAAACTTCTTTTCCTCTCATCTAATTATAGTTTATAGGGCTAATCACTTGCTCATGTGTTTTTCCTTTTCTCCGGTCCAGTTCAACCAATCAAGAACAAGCCCACATTAATCTCATAAATATTTCTGTTTTACTTTCTTCTCTTTAACCCAAATGTTATTGCTGTAGTCAATATTCTCAGTCTAGGCAAGAGTCTAGACTATTAGAATAATCTCTTAACCAATTTCTCTATTTTTTTTTTTTAAATACACTTGCTCATTTAGATTCTATTTTCCTGTTGTATATAATTTCTAAAAACAAAAATTAACCATATGTCTATCTGGCATGATTTTCAGTACCTTTTAGTCCAGCACAGTAAATATATATATACTCTTTCAGGTGAGCAGCTGTGGGGATTAAACTATCTTCCAGGCTAGGTACTGAAGAAACAATGGTGGCACTGAAGCTGCTCTTTTAGGGAAGGTGAGAAAGACCATAATCAAATAACCTAGCAAACAAATGTAAAATTACAACCTAACACATGTTAGGAACATGTGCTGAAATTATCCAAAGAGTCTGGCAAGGAGATTTTAAGTAGAAGTTGAAGAATAATAAAAACTAGGTTAGAGAAAAAAATCCAAAAATAAGTGAGAAGAATACATAATGTTCAAGTGACTTTTTTTCTCTCTGTTCCAGTTAATTATTTCCTTTTTGGGTTACGATCTGCTGGGTTCATTTTTGTGCATTTACATATATTGAGAGCAGTCATTCTTCATTTGCTTTAAACCACTAGATGCGTAATTACTGGGAATGGAAATGTTAGACCTGAAGAAAATGTCTTATTATAGCTGTTGAGGAATGGATAAAACAGGAGCTCCAGCAAGGGATATGGATAGCTCTGAAACTATATTCTGCCTTGAACTTCAGTCCGATGAAAAAAGTGGATGCTGTGATTTTTATTAGTCACAATTAAATAGCATCTATTTTTGGAAATGAAAAACTATTTTTAGTTTCAAAAATAGAGGACCAATTTTATCAATCCATCTCATTACTTCATTTCAATTTAGGAGCTCATCAAAAACAGGAATGATTTTAGTAGCTCTTATATGTTAAGTGTTTCAGACACATTGTCTTATTTAGCCCTCGCTGCAAAATTTAAGAGTAGGCATTATAGCCCATTTTATAAATAAACTGTGTTAAGAGATATTCAGTGACCTGCCTAAAGTCAAACCCTTAGTGATTCAAAAAACTAGAAGGTTGGCTCAGGTCTCTCTAATTCTAAACTTTGTGTGGTTTTTTTTGTTTGTTTTGTTTGTTTTTGTTTTTGTTTTTGTTTTAATCACTAAGCTATTCCTACTTCCTTTTCAAGGTAGTCATCCTTCGTATACTAGATATGAACATAAAAACAAGCCATCAATAACTCCTATTCTAGATATAGTTGTCCTTAACTATTGATTCCCTTACTTGGGGTAGGGAGGATTTCTGATTTTTTAGCTGCTTTCTTGATCCTTTCAGTTTAATGACCTTGCAAAATATCTTTTGGCTTTCTGAATTTTTCTGAACTTCAGTCAGTACTACTTTGTTCAACTGCTTCAATTTTTCCTGTGAGTTTGAGTGAGATTCTCCCTCATGATTCCCCAGAGTACGGCATACTCCTTCCCCCTCTTTGCAGGGTCAGGAAGGGACCTTGGTGACTAGCACGAGTTTATAGTTTTAGTTATAAACTATAAACTGATTATAGTTTATAGTTTTTGGTTTTATTAAATTTCACAAGACAAAACACTTACCACCCTTGTTTTCTGATCTAGCTACCACCATATAGCTCTCTTTCTTTTAACAACCAAAAATATTTAAAGAGTAGTTTAAACATGAGTACTATTCTCATGTTTTCTTTGACAATTACTTTTTAATTCAAATAGATTCATTTCTATCTGTCTCACTCCAGAAAAGAAACATTTAATAATTACAGAAAGAATTTCTAATCACCAAATTTTATGGGCACTATTTTATTTAGTCAGCATTTTAATTCACCACTCTCTTCTTTAATGTCTTATTTTGCTTGTTTGTTAATTACCCAAACCTCTTCTTGTTTTCTTTCTACACTTGTGGCCATTTTGTATTCATTTCCTTGGGCTCAAATTCCTTCATTCCCCTTCTAAAATATAATTGTCCCCATGGTTTTGTTTCTATATGTTTTCGGCACGTCCATGGCTTTACACACTACCTGTACCAGTGACTCCCAAATTTATTTCATCAGTCCATCACTTTCTTTGAGCACTAGGTACTTAACTCTATATCTTTCATTAGAATTTATCACAAACTTCTTTTCCTCTCATCTAATTATAGTTTATAGGGCTAATCACTTGCTCATGTGTTTTTCCTTTTCTCCGGTCCAGTTCAACCAATCAAGAACAAGCCCACATTAATCTCATAAATATTTCTGTTTTACTTTCTTCTCTTTAACCCAAATGTTATTGCTGTAGTCAATATTCTCAGTCTAGGCAAGAGTCTAGACTATTAGAATAATCTCTTAACCAATTTCTCTATTTTTTTTTTTTAAATACACTTGCTCATTTAGATTCTATTTTCCTGTTGTATATAATTTCTAAAAACAAAAATTAACCATATGTCTATCTGGCATGATTTTCAGTACCTTTTAGTCCAGCACAGTAAATATATATATACTCTTTCAGGTGAGCAGCTGTGGGGATTAAACTATCTTCCAGGCTAGGTACTGAAGAAACAATGGTGGCACTGAAGCTGCTCTTTTAGGGAAGGTGAGAAAGACCATAATCAAATAACCTAGCAAACAAATGTAAAATTACAACCTAACACATGTTAGGAACATGTGCTGAAATTATCCAAAGAGTCTGGCAAGGAGATTTTAAGTAGAAGTTGAAGAATAATAAAAACTAGGTTAGAGAAAAAAATCCAAAAACAAAAAAGAAACAAACTGAAGAAAATCTGTTAAATAGGAAGAGGCTCAGAAAATTTCAAGAAATCAAAGGCTAGTGTATTTGAACACAGAGAACAAATAGGAGATTGTAATCAATTAATCAAGGCTATAAATAACATTAGTCTGGTCTTCATTCTAAATTCAAACAAAATCAATTGAAGGGTTTAATAAAACATATTAAGAGTAGAGTGGATATGGTGAGACAGAATAGAAAGTACTGGCAACAAGACATGAAGATAGTTTGGGATAGGAGGATAGTAAAGATTATGAAGAGAAGCTTAAGAGATATTTTAGGAGTGGATTCTTAATTTGTACTTAAAAATTTAAGGTGCTTCTTAATGGATTGAATGGGGGAAGAGAGGAAGCAGAGAGGGAGTTGTCAAGGATGACTCTTACATGTCTAACTTTTGGAAGTGGATAAATGTAGACGACACTTGGCACTGATCAGGGACTAAAAAAGAGGACAGAAATGGAGAGAAACATGGCCAAGTGATAATGTTTACTTTTGTGTACATTAGATGTAATGTGCCTATGCAGCATAAAACATGATGATCACAAATAACATATGGGAATACTTGAGTATATGGGATAAAACTGAAAACTTTGTATGGTAAATAAACATATAAATGAAACCTAGATTGAAATATAAATTTTAGAAACATTGTCACACAAATGATAATTAAAATTGTAGGCCTAAATGTAATTATGTAGGGAGAGAATATAGATTTCTAAGGAAAGAAAGCCAAAGATGAGTCTTCGAGGATTTCTTTGTTTAATGTCTGTGTAGAAGATAACAAGCCTGAAAAGACTGCAAAGGGGGGAGGGGCAAGAATACTAAGAGTACAAACAGGAGGGCACAACGTAATAAATGTGAGTGGGAAAGTTTCTAGATGAAGGGAGTGATCAAGTTGTCTTTAGGGCTGTGAGTACAAAAGAGCCCACTGATTTTTGTTTCGTCAGTTGGACCTATATGGGTGATTTTACCAACAACTTTTGTAAATACTGGGAATCTGAAGTCAAATTAGAGTAGGATGACAATATTAGTGAGAGAGAAATAATTAGAGATTTAGATAGTACCTAATGCTTCCTGATAATTTTGCCTGTGAGCAAGGAGAGAGGATGCTATCCATCAGAGGGTCTGTTTGTTTATTTAATTAAATGACTTGAGTGTTTTTATATACCCAGAGAGAAGATTTAGATAAGAAATCAATGTCAAATATATAAAATGGAGAAAATTTAATTCAAGGTGCCCCAAATAATGTGCCAGTTGATGTCAAACTGAAAATGTGACCCCTTATAGGCAAAACAACCTGATCTAAAGCAGTAAGTTGTTACAGATTCTTTGACTATATTGTGTACTCTAAAGGCAAAACAGTTTAAAACTTAAAAAAATTCCATAAAGTATTGAAAACTTTGGTGAAAAGATTATCTTACATAGGAATCTTACATGATGGTCTTACATCATTCATCTACCATAAAAGGAATTTTTTTTTTTTTTTTACGGCCATTGAAGATTTAGGTTAATCTTCAATATGTAGGTCTACTTTTCTTTGCTAAGTAGATGACGTCATTTCTTGAAAGTGTTGCTGAAAGTTAGAAGTACTGAGAAAAGAGAATGACTGTGGGATGGCTTAGGTAAAAAAAAGTAGCAAGATTCAGCAGTCAAATAATTGACAATCTAGGTTATTTTCTAGTTTTCAAGTTCCTTGATAAATGAGGAGATGAATAAGATTCAATCTCTTTAACATAATCCATCCTCAATTATCCTTATATCTTAGACTCACAGGATTCCTACACAACAAACTCAGTTCCTCTGACTGCACCTGAATTTCTTCCCCTCTGTTTGCGTATGTGAGTTGCTTCCTCTGCTTGGTGAAACTTGTCCCCTTGGTTTGATGAACTGATGCCACTTATTATTTAAGATACAGATCACATAATTTCCCACTCTTAATGCCTCCCTAAGTCTCTAAAGTCTAGGACTTTGTAGGCACTCATTTATTAGGTGGAAGGACAAATTTGTTTAGACACTTCATTTAGGTGTGGGTTAATTTTGAACTTGTTTCTAATGCCCTGGTGTAATTCTGTAGTGCTGCTGATTTTCATCTAGTGGAAAGATTAACATGATCTAATTGAGAAACATATTTTAAAAACATTCCAGCACACAAAAGCTACGAGCTATAAACTATCAAAGTTTTTATTTGTTTTTTTTATCTTTTAACTGAGCAACAATCTCTTAAAGTTTGTTTGTTACATTTTAGGAGTATAATATGAATTTTAGATTTGTTTTAAAGTAATTAACATCTGAAACATTTAAGTTTTCAACATTAAGATAATGAACAAAATATCATAGTATATATTTAATTTCAATTAAATACTTTAAGTCAAACTCTAAAAAGCTTTAAGTGCTTTCTATTTATAGTACTAAATCTCTTCTTGTTGGACAAGCGCAATTAATCTGCTTCAAAGAATAGTGTCTACTAGGCCATGAGACCATATTTGATAACAGCACAAATAATCATATTCAAATTAGTTTTGCTTCCTTACATTATCTTTGGAAGAAAATACCATGAAGAGTAGCTGTCCAAGCACATAGACGTGAATTCCAAACGTGAGATGCTACATTTATCACCAGTTTCCTTCTTGCTACTATTTGTGGACTACGTATTATGTGCTGGGTACTTCTCTAAGTCTTCAAAACTTTTAAGATAATGTTTTACCCTAGAAAGGTAGGTATTATCACTCTCATGTTTCAGATGATGAACTGTGTTTCAAGTGCTTATGCTTGAATTTGAACTTAGGCCCCTCTGAGTTCTCACCTCACAATCATAACTTTTATGAAAGACTATCTTTTCAGAGTTAAAATGTTAAAGAGATTTTCAAATGCAGATAATTTTAGTGAATATGTTACTTTGGTAGCCATCTGGAGTGTTCAACTTTGGGCTCTGATTTAATCAATCCATTAAATCAAATTTGAAAGTACATATGTATAAGATAGAAAAGGTAATTCCCTTTATCCAAAATCCATAATGATATTAAGACTTTCTTTTTTATTTTTTTATTTTTATTTTTTTGTATAAAAGACTTACGACACAATGTAGATTGCCTCTCAGTATTGCAAAATTAAAACAATTGATAATATCTAGACTTGGCAGAATTTGAGAGCAAAGGGCATTTCCATGGACTATCAGTAAAGAGTGTGAGTTGGTACAACCTTTATAATGGTAAATTAACAATGTGTATTAAAAGTTAACACCATATACCTAGCAATTTTAGCTTCTAATAATTTAATTAATAGAAATAATTAGAAAGAGAGGCAAAGATGTATGACTAGATGTTCATTGCATTACACTGTTGTTTAAAACAGAAAATAAAAGATTTTAAGCTCCAGAAATGTGCAGAAATTTTTTAAAAATTTCTGTAAAAATATTACTATTTATAGATATAGATATTTATAATTTGAGGACAAATAATATCCTCTATAGCAATAATTTATTACAATAATCCAATTAAGGCTTTAATGAGCATGTAAATAATTGAGTCAGTGATATCCCAAGATATCCATTTGAGTTGACTCCAGTTTTCTATGGATAATTTCTTATTTGGACCAGTGGGGAAAAGGTAGCCATCTGGAGTGTTCAACTTTGGGCTCTGATTTGATCTCTGAATAGAAGCTAGCCAGGAAAGGGGAGAGATATTAAAATTCTGCTAAGCAGAGAGGCATGATCTAGTAAACCTATAGTGATGAAAGAAAGCCTTGGATATTTAGGATTACATTTCACTGTTCCTGGAGCATGCTGCGGAAGCAAGCTGGGACAGAAGGATGTAGCTGGACAAGCGTGCAAGCGTGAAATCATTTCCTTTCTTTCACTGTTGATAGTGATACCAACATTTCCTGTTGCTCATTTTTCAGAATTTGAAGATAGTGAAATGCTATTTTCTTATTGGAATTAAGAGTTAACAGAGCCTAATTATGAATGCCAGCTACTCTGTTTTATGAAAGTGATCTCTCTGCCATTTTTAAAAATTTACGAAGCTTCGGAAAAGCTAAGAGAAAATTCTAGGTAATGCTTTTAGGGAAAAGAACGTGTGAAAGAATCGCTCTATAGGTTGTGTGTCTGTGTAAGTGTTTGACTGTGTGGTAGGTGGGTGGTTTTTATCATTTTTTTCATAGTCTCACAGAGCAAGGTTGCCCTAGGATAGCAGTCACATTGGCTGCAATTGAGCCATGAGTGTGAGTAACTTCTAAGTACAGAAATCAATCTGTATATAGCTTTATTAAATTTCAAAGCTATGTATACATCCTCCCCCCAAAAAAAGTAACTCCAGGTTAAAGTCTGTGCTTGAATATGAATTTTATTTGAATTCATGTAATTTTCTAGGTTGACAGTATACCTACTTGTCCTACATAATTTAAGCATGAGGTTTATACCCTGCTCCCCTGTGAGGCAAAGCTTTTGAAGCACCAGATTCTACATGGTGATTCCCATACTCAAATTAGGAGAAGGTTCCTTTTCTTTTTCAATATATTGTTATTTTATTCAAAAGATAAACACAATTAACAACAACAACAACACCAAAGCAAAAGCATTTCTGTATGAAACAAAATTGATTCTAGAACAATAATACACCATTTGAAATTTGTTAACTCTGCCATACTATGACCATGTGTTTATATAAACAGTTTGAGTAATGAATATTTCTTCAGAGCTGGCAATGTAATAGGTACTGTCCAGTAACAAACTAGAAAGACAAATTCCCTGTTTTACAGCATTTATACTCAGTGAAGCCATAAACAAGTAAATATGTATTATATCAGGTTATTATGAATACTAAGAATAAAAACTAAATTTAGAGTAAGGGGACAGAATATGAATATGTGCCTCTGTGTGATACTCAGTGGTGAAGGAAGGCTTCTCTGATTAGATGGCAGTTGAGTTGAGACTTGAGAGAAATAAAGAGATAAAGCCTGAAAATATCTAAGCAAAGGACCTTCCAGGGAAATATGGCTGGTAAGAAGTGAGATAAGTTAAGGGAGGGTGGTAGGTTGTAAAGTACAAGAGGTAGAAAACAGCCAGATCCTACAGGGACTCTTATTTTGGATTTTGCTCCTAGCATAAGGGGAGTGATATAGTCTGATTAAATAATAGCTTTGGCTTCTCTATGGAACATGGTTAGTTTTATGAGAGGGAAAGTAGAAGGAGAAAGACCAGGTAAGATGGCAGTCAAGCAGAAAGTGATAACTTAAAGTAAGATATTTATAATAGGGAGATCAAGCCAAGTGGAGGTATCAGGATATTTGAGATAGATCCAACCAGACCTATAGTTAGAATAGATAAGAAAGGAATAAAAACTGGCATCTAGAATTTGGTATGAGAAACTAAGTTACCGGAACTTTAGGTGAAGAAGCCAGTATAAAGCAAAATATGTTATAATTGAGCAGAGAATGTCATATAAAAAAAACTTGGATATTTGAACATAGTTATATGTATCTATAAGTATGACTATTTTCCTAAAACACATTAATTAAGAGCTTATGTATCGACCAATAAAAAGTTACTCTGAAACAGATTTTCAAGGGGAAAAAAGGCTTCAAGTCTTTTATTAAACATAAAATGTGAATATTTTACTACTCCATTTAGATTTAAGACTACTGTCTTATATTGTAGGGGCCCAAGATGCATGCACCACTAGCACTGTAAGATGTATATGTAAAATTATTTTGGGAAAATATAAGCTGAGAAGTTAGATGACTCATATGATCCCCCAGTCTCTCAATATTCCATAGATACATGCTAAAATCAAATACAGCTGGACTAGAATCACTGCAGGAAATGCTTGAGAACAGAGACCCCAGTCCTGTAATGGTCTACAGATTTTTAAAGGGAAGGAGCAAAATCATCTAGGAAATCTTGTGATTGGTGCTTCCTGGTTAAGGAGGTGGCTGAGTTAGATAAAGCCCCTGAGCTCTGCCCCTGGTATCATGTTTTGTTTTGTTTTGTTTTTTTCTTTTTTTAAGCTAATTCAGATGAGCCAAACCAGTTGTTTGCTAAGTCCCTAAAAGAATAGAGGAAATGAGCCTCCAGAGGTAACCAGATTTGTCTCTCCTCGTCCCAATTAGACTTCCTTCTCCCATTGGCATTTTCATTTTCCATTGCAATTCGACCTACATAGATGCCACCTCTATGAATTGCTTTTTTTCAGAAGTGTCCCATTCAACCTATAATCCTTGGGTTCATTTAAAAAAAAAAATTCCATATTTTCTTCACTTTTAGCTATAAAAAATTACTTTATCTTTTGATGTTTAGGAAAATTTAAACATAGAAAATAGGAAAATAAATATATACATATTTTTGTCCCTTTCTCATGTTTCCAAATAGTATTATATCAACTTTTCCTTTGATCTTGAACTTCTGTGTACCTCCAGTGTTTAAAAGAATAACCTAATAGACATAGGGGAAGCTACCACATTTTCCTTTGTATTATAAATCTATGTTTTCCCATAATCTAACAATGGATAAATTGTTCACTTCTTCTGCAAAAGTAAAATTTGGCTGTACAGTTTTTCTAATTAATGCTATCAGGCATGATGGGTAGCAAAATATTGACAATTTGTTTAAACCAGGTGTGATAAGAGAGGCTGTTCAGCCTAAAGGAAGAGATGTGTTCAATTTTTATATAATGCACGAAACCAAGTTCTTTGTCTTTTACATGAAATGTCTAATTGATTGAAAAATAAGTATTTTTGTGTTAAATGATAACTCTTTTAACACACATTTTAATTAATAAGTATTTAGTTGAAAATTTTAATTTAACTTTGGATAGTTAGTTATAGAACATTTATAACAATAGCATTCATAGAGAGAAGGGAAGACTAAGCAACTAAATAAGTCATTAGAGCATTGAGATAGTTCTCAGTGTCTTCTTTTTATAATATAGCTAAATTTTTTCTATAATGAATACAATTTATGATATTTGATTAAAGCTTCCAGCTTGGCAAAGTGAGTTGACGCAAGGTGTACATGCAGTTATGCATATATAAAACATATTATCAATGACCAGAGATTAGGGATGCTTGTTAATTACAAATCCACATTAATATAGCCTTTTAAAGGGTACTTTGCCTCAATCTTTACTTGTCCTCAAGACAAATGGTATTGACTAATGCCTGTGGTTCACTTAATAGAACAGGTAAAATGCCATTTATATTCATTATAGTCTGGATTAATCATCCCGTTTCTTACCTAGAGCTATGTCAGAACGGATTTTACAATTAATGATTTACATCTGATTTCCCGTTAAATTCTAGACATGTAGTTTTGATAGGAAAGAAGACAGAACTTAATTTTGGTTTTGACAAGCTTTTGGTAATGTCCTAGAATCTTGAACTAATTAAATAAAAATAATTTTGTTATATCAATATGTGCATAAAATTTTAAGTATATAGAAATATTTCTTGTTCTAATAGCATTTCACTATTAAATCAAATGAAATTTAAATCATTTTTTTTTTTTTTTAGTATTTACACGGTTTAGGGTGCTATCCGAGGTGCTGAAGGAAATGCAAATCAAATGGAGATTCATGCCTGTGTTAAGTACAGTGTAATGAAGAAACTGCAGGATGTAGTTGAAATGTGAGCCTATTTTAGTTTTGAATTTGAGATGAACCCTACTTTTAACTTCAATTTTCTCATCTATAGAATAAGGGTAATAGTTAGATCAAATACTTGATCTAACTACCCAAAATGTCTGGTGAAAAATAAAATGTGTTTCAAAGATGTTTTGTAAATTTTAAATCATGATGACACTAGCATTTCTCTATGTATTTCACAGAGCACTAGCCCTTTGATGAATTCAACAACAGCAAAAGTGATTCCTGGTCAAAGATATTTGGAAAATGCACCATACTATCTATATTCATTCCGCTTGGAGTCTCATGTTTCATATTAACTTCCACAGGCTCAACAATTTTGTTTACACTAGAATTCCTCAGATTTATTTAACTGAAGTTCTATATTATATGATACCTATTAGCACTACCAAAAATATTGTGCCATGGAAAATATTGAGGAAATTATACATTATGTAATTGTTAGTTGTACTTTTATTATTATAGTATAGTAAGAGTAACAGTATAATTTTATGAATAGCTACAGCACACAGTAGACTCTCAGTATAATAATAGCAGTACAAATGATATCATGCCATCTCATAAGAAGGAAGTATAAACCAATATGAACATCAATTAATGCTTCGACTATTGTGGGAGTTTAGACAGAGTTCTCTAGAGTCCATTCCAGTTATGTTATATGTACATTATACGTAAGATATATTTCTATATGTAATATATATGCATATGTATATATTTAAACTAAATGTATATTTATGTATGTATATGCATAAATACACATCATCAAAACAATGCTAAATTAAAATTTAAAAACTAAAATGTAAATAATATATTAGAGCAGAGTCTAAGAATGAACAGACTGGTTAGTTGGAGTTTGTGTCTGTGCATGTGGCTATGTTGAACTTTACATGTTGATATGACACCTAGAAGAACATGCACATCAGACATGAATGTCAGTGGTTCTGATTATTGAATCTTAGGTACTGTCTACATTTGAACTTAAATGAAGATGGGTTGTGGGTCATTTTCAGAGTCATAGAATTAGGAGAAAGTTCAGTTCAGTGCAGTGCCACAGAATGAAGTGGACTTAATACAAAGCTTGCATTAAGACATGTTTAAAATGAATAGCACTTAAATACAGTCATTCTTATATTAGGAATATCAAGAATGGGAAAGAAAAAAAATAAAGTTAATTCAGGAAAATATAAGAATAATAGCAGGCCCTATACTGTTGTCTAGTCAATAGACATCTCTTTTCTTCTTTGTTAAGAGAATGCCAATTACATTCAGGAAATCACCTTCATTTGTAAAGTCATGAGATTCAAAGAAGGATAGTCAGGGCACCAGGCATGGAACATAGAGTAGAAACATGGAAAGAGTAGGTTTTTGATGATGATGCTTCATTAAAAATTAAATTAAAACACCTTTATCTCTGGACTTCTTATTTTGAGAAACTAGCTCTACCCTTTATTATCTGTGTGGCTTTGGTAAAGTCATTTGTGTCTGTGTCCCAGGTTTCTCATATAAAACAAATAAGCAAATAGCATCTACACACACAATTATTGTGAGGATGAAGTACTTATAAAAGAACCTGGCAGATAATAAACACTATTGCATATGCATCTAAGAAACAGTGTAGAATGCTGCCCTTCATTTTGCTCATTGAGAATGTCTAAATATAAAAAAAAAAGAAAGTCTAAACATATAACAAAGGATATATTTTAGATCAATATGCATCACACTCATATTATTAGAGGAAGTAATTTTCCTCATAATCATGGAGCAGTCAGTCACTGATATTACACTGAGGCAACATCTTACAATAACAACACTTAAGAGCCATATAGTACATTTATTCTAAGTAGCTAGAAGCACTTAGCGGACATTATCCAATTAATCATTACAGATCCCTGTGTGATAGGTCAGAGTTATTGCCTCAATGTTAGAGATAATAACAGGAATGCACAGAACCAGTGAGCTACTTGCTAAACCTGAGTGACTGGTTCAATGTGTAGCTAGGAATAGAAATAAAAGCCTGATTCCCTGTCAAGCATACTGTTAAGTGAACCATGCTAGTTCTTGAACTAGATAATTTTTAAATTATTTCTTCCTACATAATAGGTAAGTATCTCTAATTTTAACTGTTAAAAATGGCAAGAATACATGTGTATGTACCTCTGATAGCACCTGTTTTTAAGCATATATCTACTATCCAGACATGGATTGGGAGGAATGATGATTCCGTGGAGAATTACTGGATTTGGGGGGGAAAAATAATCCTGGTATTACTTACTTATCACTTCTTACCTCCCTAACTTAGAACACATAACGAAACTATTCTAGCTACAGCTTAGTCATTTATTTAATTGAGGTATATTACATCTACAACTCAGGATTATTGTGAGCCTTAAAAAATGTCAAAGAAGTAAAATTGCCTAGTAGAATCCAGCCATCAGATATTCAGCAAATGTCAGTTGAAATGGAATGTGGGAAGTCAATTGAATCATTCACATATTAAATTCCTCAAAACTAAGGTCCTTAGAAAAGCAGAGCAACTTAAAGTTTTTGATCATATTATTTTTTTCTCTTTTGAATATTAATACCCTCAAATAAATACATTCAAAAGAAGCAAGGCTGGCTAATATCGTTCCCCAACAAACAATGCTTTTAATTAATTTTGGTGACACTCAGGTTTCTGTCCTTATACATATGTTATTCAAGTATGCATTTTATTTATCAGAACTTCCTGTATTATCTTTCGGGGGAAAAAATAAAAGATACTAATAATTCAGTAACCTAATAATTATAATGGCAAGAAAGATTCAGTGGGGTAGTCCAAGTAAACAAGTTTTTAATAAGCAATAAAGTTATACAACAACAATAACAACAAAATAAAATCATAGGAAGTCAGAAACCCTGGGGATGGGCAGATGAAAAAGCTATACTAATAAGAAGAGAAAGGTGTATTTTCGGTACCCAAGTCCCTGAAGTCGAATCCCAAACATACCACTTCCTAAATCTATGACATTAAACATATTAATTCACTTTCTTAGAACTCGAACTTACTCTTGTATAAAACAAAAATAACTCAGGTAAATAAACATGTAACACAGAGAATAAGATGAGATATTCCATATAAAGCAATTAACATCGTGCTTAGTAAATAATGTACATGCAACAGATAATCACGTCTTTCACTTCCCTTCCCGTCCACCATATAATGCAGTCATGGTTTCAGCCCTGAATAAGAATGTCTATCATGGGTATAGTTTAGACTTCGGAATGCTAGATGTAAATTATTTTTCCTTTAGGTGTTATTTTCTCAGAATCAGACTTTACCGTTAGGCTCGTCAAGGTCATTGTGTTAAACAATTCTGTATGCATTCTTGAAGTCAGAGGTCTAAATGGGCTGTATCACAATTTGACTGAAAAGGCACTATGCAAATCTAATGCACGTTGTCATCATTATGGATAAGACTGTTCATTTTCGGACTCTTAGGAGGTTTGTCGACTGTAAGGGAGAACTTCGGCTCAGTAAGCGGGTTAGTGTGATTGATATTTTACTATGCGAGAGAGCATAACAGTAACGACTTCAACCTCTAAAGTGTAAATTATGTATCTATATTTCTGTATAAATATGAGAAGAGGATAAAGTGGAAATGAGGAAATGTGAAGGGGTGTGTGTGTGTATGTGTGTGAGAGAGAGAGAGAGGGAGGGAGGGAAGGAGAGAGAGAGAGAGAGAGTCTGAAATACTGCCACTGGCAACAACGTAGATATTTCCATCTGCAAGAGTCATTTTAAATATTTGGGTTTTGTCTCCTGCTATGTGACCTGATTCTGGGACATGTTAAAAAAAAGAGAGAGAGAGAGAGAGAGAGACCGAGAGAGAGAGAGAGAGAGAGAGAGGCAAATGCAAGAATAAGAAAAGGAAAAAACAGAGAAGTAGAGTGAGATAAAGAGCCAAAGAGAAAGACAACAGAAAGACAGAAGGAAAGACAGACAAAGGGAAGGCAGACAGACATAAACATGAGGAAAGATAAACAAAGTCTAAGAAGGTGAATTAGACAAGAGAAATAGAGATTGGATGGGCAGTTAGAGCGACTGATAGAAGGAAAGAAAATGAAATGCATCTAAAGCACTTGTACTTTCTTTTCGCCTGACATGAGAAAGGATCCTTCTCTTTCCTTAGTTATTGTTAATGGGAGGGAACCAGGGAAGATGTGTGCCTCACAGCAAGGACTGCTGTCTCTTTGTGGTATTTATTTCTGCAGTGTATGCCCCATGCTCACATTATTTGTATTGATTATTCTTTGAAGGAATATATTAGACCCTTTATTTTTGTATACAACATATATCAGACATTGTACCGTATAACTCAAAATAGTACTTGAATCATGTGCAACACAAATAATAGATGTCTATATTTGAAACCTTCAAAGACTCAAGACAGATAAAGATTGAAAAGTAAAAAGTATACAAACAAAGCCAAATTTTGCTTATTTGCTTTTGATTTTTATGGAATGAAAATGAAACAGGAGAGAAATAAGCATTAAGATTACCTTAAACATGGATCCATCTGCTTTATTTGACTCTGTAATGCACACTAAATAAACTGTTTAAAATTAAATGCCCTCCTTCAAGTAGTTTATGATAGCAGTTTGTTCAAGATTTCTGATGACAGCAAAATGTACTATCATAATATAAATAGATATCATGATAGTCAGAGAATTGAGCTCTAAGATAGACTTCAGAGAAATGGACAATAGCGGTAAGTTTACATATTATCTCCATGCATATAAACATATGGCATTGTCAGTCCACACAGTTAGGAGTCATGCCTAACCAGAAAAAAAAAATGATATCGGTACAGAATGTACAATAAAACTTAAAACACGAACAAATAAACAAATAAAAACTTTCACTTTCCTTTGACTGCTTTCAGCTTGCCAGCTTAGATGCCTTGAGAATTCTCTTGTCCTCGTTCGACTGCCATTCATGGCAATTACATGTATTGGGAAGAAAATGATGACCTTTAAAAACAATGAGAATTATATCCATTCTAACGATGGTATTGTGAGAAAAGATTGAAGAAATCAATATGATTGAGAAAGTAAAGGTTGATGTATGTTGATGTCACCCTTTGGGTCAGATATATTTTGAGTCAGTTATATATTTTGTGCCAGACGAAAGCTATTAGAAATGGAATATGGATTTTTAAAGTTTCACTTTAATGTCATTAATGAAACCAGTCCCAGATGAGTCATGTGCAATATACATCATAAAAGAAAATATCCAAACCTATATAAAATGAGAAAATCTAGTTTTCATTATGATATCATTACCTGTTTATAGCACTAAAAATATATAGTATTTATATGTTCCATCGTAGAATTAAATATTTAAATTATGTTCTTAAAAACATGGCCATATTTTATTTTCTATGGTTTATTCCAAACCTACAGAAGACATATGGAGCATGCCAGAGCTGTCGAGTCCAAAGAGCTATATATTTAAAAAACTTGTCATGATAAACAAAAATCAAAGCTTTTAAAGTTATAACTCTCCAGAGTAAGAACAAGCCAAGGACGCCAATACCATTACTACTGTCAAAATCCGTCCATGGTGTTAAACTTTTCAATCCGCTTTGATTTAGCAGCAGAAGGTCAGTCTAGTTCCCTGAGGTGTCTTTCATTCAGAAAGACATAGGCTCCCCATGAGTAATTTCTTTGATTGGCATTTATATGTTCTTCTGCTTAAAATCATTCAAGTGACCAGAAGCCCTCAGAATATAAGCAGAGATATTCTAACCCATTGTCTCACAAACCAAACCTATCCCCATACATATTTTCTCCTGCTGATTGAAATGGGTCTATCTAAAATTCAAGTCTCTATTTTTTCATCCATATGTATAGTTTATGCCATTAAAGCATATGACTACAAGGGCTAAATGATGATTTTTAGACTAGTTTATTATTCTCAGTTGAAAATCACTTATTTTTTTTTTCTAAAGCATTCTCATATAAAATGTAATGATTGAGGGCCAACTATTCAAGTTTTTTCTGAACCTCAAGATATTTAGACAGTATTACTTATCAGTTAAAAGATTTCCTAGATTTTAATTGAATCGACTTTTGCAGTCATATTTTACTTTTTAAAATTGTAAAATCTATTTTTTTTCCTCTCCAGGGAGCAGTTATTTCTAAAAGCAAAAGATTTATCAAATATAAACATTGAATTAAAAATATATCTATAATAAAATACATTAGAGCAGCAGCATTTCTATAAAATGACGTTCTGCTTTATAATCATTTTAGAGTAGTGTTTTACTGTGTAGTTTTCCATCTGTCAAAATACTTTAAGCATGTGTACATGTTTTTATAATTCAGCAATATTGTGCAATATAAGGACTTGACAGTGCATGATGACTGTGAGAATAACTCATGTTTACTCTGATTGACCCACTCGTTAGATATTTTTAGCAAAATAATTCAAAGATCTTAATTTGGTTATTTGGTTACTAAAATTTAGAATTTTTTTTTTTTTTCAAATGAAAGGCATTTTAGGATAAATTACCTTCTCCATTGACTATCAGGTAGCATGATATGGGCATAAGAAAAAAAACATTAGCCTCTATTTAAAGGATGACCCAGCTTAAATGAGCAGCTATGTCATTCCTGATGCAGTCATGTATTCATTCAAAACAATTTATTATCTAATAGCTACTGGGTCTTTTTCTATGTGTTTGGGATAGATACATCTGTGAATAAAAGCGATAATAATCCTTATCTTTCCGGAACTTTCATTCTAACAGAGAAAGATAAGAAGTAGCCATTAAGAATTTTTTTTTAAAGTGTTAATTGAAAGTAAAGGTCTACAGTAAAGGTGTAGACCTTAAATGGTTGACATGTGTTCATGTGTGTCTGTGTGTAGGGGAGGGGCGGGGGTAGGTAATTGCCATTTTACATGGAGTCATTGGATCCATTCATTGAGAAAGTAAGACTTCAGCAAAGACTTAATGATGCTAAAAAGATAAAGGACTTATCTTTGTGTATCTCTATGAGAAGAGCAGCTGAAACACACCTGCCAAATTCAGGGATCATCTAGGAGGCTAGTGTGGCTACAGTGGAGAAAGTGAAGGGGAGATCGATAGAGGATGAATTGAGATAAAAGGCAGGAACAGATGATGTGGGGCCTTTGGGACCATTGTCAAAAATTTGAGTCTCCTGAAAGAAATGTCACGTTGTTGCAGGATGATGACCGAGGGAATGACATGATCAGAACAATATTCTAAATAATCTCTATGGCCGCTCTGTTGAGAAAAGAATGTGGGGTGGGAGGGAGGAGTGAAAGCGGAGACACTATTATGAGGTGAGACATAAATGTTTACACAGCAGGTCTTCGATGAATTAATTCACTTTACCAAGGCAGTGCTCCTGGGAAAGAAACAAATTCAGTGAGAAGTCTGATCTCCTATTAAACATGACAACGACAGACCTCTTGGCAATTAAACTAAATAGTTTGTGCTAGGAAGAGAGTGCTTACTATACAAAGTTTTTGGCAGCATTTCTTACTTCTGATTTCTTTTAGTAAACAAACCTGAATCTAAGGATTTATGGGACATGACACCCTGGATAATATAATGTGAATTATAGAACTATAAAATATGAAATGGAGATGTTTCATAATCTAAATGGCTTTCTGTTTAAGTGAAGTAACCAAATATTTCATTAGAATTCTCATCTATTTCTTGGAACAAGCACATTTGATGAGATGAAAAATGGACATAGAGAGTCACGCTAGAGGTCCTAGAATTCTCTCAGCCTCATCTGTATCTCTTGCTTACTTGCACCCTTGAAAGTATTAATAATCTTAATACTAGATCAATTCCCTAACTCATAGGGTTCTCTTTTGACAATCTAACCCCGAGTGTTGTTACAGATGGCAGATGGCAAAAGGCAAGAAACAATGGGAACTCATATCAGGGTAATAGCAACAAAAGTGATGAAAATTTTCAAATTACGAATATTTTGGGTAGTATTCTAGTAATGAAATGAGTGCAGAGTGTAAAATAAAGAGAGGATGTAAGAAGGACTTCAACAGTTTTATTCTATTTTTTTCCTTCTTTTTTTTATTTCAGAGAGGGTGGAAGAATAGAGTTTGTTTCAAATATGCCAAGTTTGAGATACATATTGACTTCCAAGAAGCAAATATTGAGTAAGCAATTGATACTGTAGTCTCTACCATTTACACAAAATGCACAGGACAGGAAGGAGATCTGGGTTGAAGATATATACTTGGGAGTTGTCATCATATTGAGGATATTTATAATCTTGAAGCTAGATGAAAAATCTAATCAAATGTATATAACTAGACAAATAAGGCCAAAGTATGAGCCCTTACACACATTAAAAAGTCTGGGTGAATAGGAGGAACCAACAACAGAGAAGGTCAAGGAATAACCTATGTGGTAAGATGAAGAGAATGTAATGTATTGAAATCCATGTAAACAAAAAGGAAGTATTCAACCATGTCAGATATGGCTCAAACTTGAGTAATGTGATTTTTGACAAGAGCAGTTTAGTAGAAGATAAATCCTCCATTCTATGGTAAATGTAAATGTTTTTGTAAACCAGGAACAATAATTGAGTTACCATGAATGGTATTTATTTTAAAATATACATTTCTCTAGTATCTCAGCTTTGAGGAATTTCAAATATACATTTAATTTCCAACTACAATTAACGAATATACTTGAAAGGCTTGGATTTCTTTTTTCAACCTGTTTTTAATTATGCTTACAAAACACATGCTTTCTTTTAAGTAATTTATTGTTTTAGGCTTCCAAAATTGACTAATTTTTTTTCATAAGGACCCTTAAATTATCTAAAATACTTAATTTTAAAACAGAGAACAGAAGAAGTGACAAGAAGATAAAGAACACAAGGGAACTCTGTAGCATAGAGTGCCAACAAAGAACTCATTGAGATTGAAGATAATACTAGAGATAAAAGACAAGAATGAGAACAGAGAGCATGAATACAGCAAAACTGCTGTAGCAGCTCAACTCTATATGCATCTCCTTCAGTTTATATTTTCTGCTTGAGTTGTGGTATAGAAACCTAAGGATTCAGGCAAGGTCACAGAGCGTATGCATTCCAGGGGTCATGTATGTTACAGGGGATCAGAAAAGGGACTCTATGTGAAGCTATGGACACTTTTTCCAAGCACAGTTTCCAAGGATCCTCTAGCATCAATCTTTTTCTGCTCATGCCATTTAATGTTTCTATTCATTTTTGTGTGTTTGTTTAAGGGCATTCCAATCCCCATGGGTACTTTACTTATCCGAAAGAATGATTTACTTGATTTAGCTCTTCATGCTAAATGTACATGTGACCACTCAATATAAGAATAAAAATCAAGAGTTCCTAAAAATATTCAAGCAAAGAAATACCATACCATACCATCCCTTCAGAAACACACCTTACATAACCAAAATGGAGTGTTAAACATTTGTTTAGTTGAAGTTTTTTCTGTAAAAATGTGTGGTGAGATTGAAACCATTTTCAGTCTTCGCCATAGTTGCCAAATGATGGATGACCTATTGTAATGAAAATTCTTTGAGGAATTTCAGAACTCCCTAGAAAACATGCCTATTTAGATGTGCTAGGATAGAAGAACAACAGATGGGTGGTGATTTTCTAATTTCCATTGACCTGTTGCATATTTTATTCTTTTCACATCTGTCATTGTTTGTTTGTCTAACACATTAGACTAAAGGATCATAATACACACACACACACACACACACACACACACACCTCGTTTTGCTACTGTCTTTTGATTATGGCCAAGTACATTGATCTTCTGACTATGGCCAAATATCTTGATTTTTTGACTATGGCCAAATACACTGATTGTCCAGAAAAAGTAATAATTTTAATCTCATTAACGGATTATTTTAATTATTTTATGGTAAAATTGATTCCAGTACATTCACACCCAGACAATAGATAGGCTGTATGAAGTTTGTGTATTTAAGCTAAATAGATAAGCAATTTGTCTACCAGATAGAAACCTAGCTAAGGTTTTGCTATAGTTGGTGTTCAGTATTTAAATATGTGAAGTACAGATACAGTGTATTAAGCTAAACAGTTTTACTTGGTGGGTAAAAAAAAATATCGATAGTGGTTGTCAACAGTGATTATGTTAGACAACGAGCTGCCAGAGAGCAAATATATCTGGACTCTGTAGGACACCAATACAGATCAGAAAGGAGATAATATAGTTTTGATTAATATATCTGGAGAAAAAATGCTGCTGCATTAAGAAATGATTTTTAAGAATTTACACCCATGCACCATTTTCTGATTAAAATAACAAGGTTTTCCTAGCACAAATGTGTATAACCATAGGTATATCGTCATTACCTTAATACATTTTATTGTAGAAACCTGGTCATTTTCATTGTGGAGATAGTTAGATAATAAGTTACCTTATTTACTGTTGAAAAGCAGTATTTTTTTTTTTCTTCTATTCTCTTCTTTATGTGGTAGTGTCAGTATATCGCCTCTTGTCTTCTCGCTCTTCTGGCCCTTCTGTCGAGTGGTATAAAATGATAGTTTCTTTCCTTTTTAGCCGGTTTGTTGCTAAGTCTTTGTTTTGCACATAATATTCCTCCTCTATTTTCTCTTTCAAATTTTCCACTGCTATAAAACCTACTGTGGGAAATCTATGAACCTTTTATAGAATCTGTATGTTCAAAAGCCCAGAGAAACCAGTATTAGCAATAGAATTGTGAACAAATGTGTAAATAATGAAGTTTCATTTTTATATGTAAACTCTTAAATACTGGAAATAAAGCAATTATTAAGAGTCACAAAATTCCAAAACTGAGGAGGCACCATTATATATCTTGCCTTTTTGAAAAATTTTTGTAGCAATAGTACATTAGATAATAAAAAAGGATGACTAGTGTGTTTGTCAGTACGTAGTGAATCAAACAGTTGTTTAAGTGTATCAGAACACCTGTGAGTAATTGTGCTTCTGCTTATGATTTCATTTTAACATGCATTGGAATCATGCAGAAAAATATACCTTGTCTAATAATATTGAAATTAGATGTACAAGTGTTAGTGCTGGAAAACATGCCACTGCAACATGCAGTGCAACAGAAACTAGATTTAGAAACACTCTACATAAATCCAGATTATCACTACATTTCTAAAGAACATACCCATTCAGCTTTTATTTTATTTCTGTGGGAAAATTAATCTTTCATTATGTGAGTGCAAGGTCTTCATGAGTGGATTCTTCAATAAAAAGCAGCTGTGCTGTGCCAACCTCAGATTGGTTTTCTGTAGACTAATCGAAAATTCTTGTGCATCACTTAACATGGCATCTGACTCGGGATTAGAGCTCAGTAAATATTATCTATTTTATTACATGCACAAATAATGATGAAAGTATGTATGAAAGAAATAGATAAAGCCATTTTTCCTCTCCAGATGGGTTTAAAGCACTTAAAAATCTCCAAAATTTTCTTTCCTCTCCATGACCAATTCTACGCTAGAACACTTTTGCAAAATACTGTAGGCTGCTTCCAGGAATCACAACTTAGGCCAGAGTTATTAGTATTCAAATTCAATGGTATTAAATAGACATTTCTAGGTTAATATAGGTGCCTAAATAACATAATCTTTTTTATGGAGATTCATTCCAAATTGCAAAGAGAAAAACAATGATGTAGACACAGAACCCATTTTATTTAAACTGCACTCTCCCTCTATTTTATATATCAGTTTGAAAACAATATATTGAGTAATAATAATATATTTCATTTACACTTGGACAGTAGTTTTCATGAATATAGGATAAACATTAATATATTTGAATCTCATTATAATATTTATCCTAAAAATAAAATATTGAAATACAGTGGATTTTAGGCTCTGTGACAGAACTTTATCTATGTTAATATCCAAATAGACTCAAATTAAACTGTAAGATTCAAATAGGTACACTAAAGAGTTAATTATAATTAATGTTATCACATGTATTTTATATTTAAAAATATTTTAGCATTGCTATCTTGATTTTTTAAATTTTTTAAACTAAATTTGTTGCACAAACTAGGAAAATATATTCCAGGTATTATTATTATATAATAATATAAGTGTTTATTTGACATTTAGGCCTTGTAAATTCTAAAGGGCAGAGTAAAATGCAGGAAATGATTTTTTCAGATTTACGAGAAGTAAACTAAATATTTTTTTCTCGTATTTTTGTTGGCAAGTGATCTGTATATCCATCTTGCAATCATATTTCACCAATGACCTTGATGGGACACTTCAATTTTAATTGGTGGCTGTCAGGTCAAATACATCAAATATGCCTCAGTATGTTACTTTCGTTTCCTGGTGTATGTATAAGTCTGAAGATCTATGAGAAATATTATCATTACATGATACTCTTACAATGTAGAAAGATCTATAAAATTACTCTTCTCAACTGAGACAATGAGCTTCTTTTTATAACCAGATTCAATCTTCCTTCCTCATGGAACAGATAAAATGAAAGAGAGAAATTGCTCGAGATGCAAATTATGTGGACTCCTGTGACCCAGGTAAACCAGACTTTACAAAGTACTTGTCAGGGAGATGTAAATTTCTCAGAAGCAACTAGATCACCTGACTCAAAGAGGGTTACTGATTTTCCTGCAGTGTCTCCCATGCAGAAATGACTTACAGGTGTGTGAAGTAAATATTTTCCAGTCTTTCTCGTTAAATATGTATTTTTCACCCATTAATGCCCATACTAGAGTTCATATAACATAGAGACATTGAAAAATGTCTTTTTAAACCAAGGGCGGCACCCCCCGCCCCCTGCCGCCCTTGGTTTAAAAAGAAAAAAAAAAAAATGAGCAAGATATTCAATACAGTCACAGTGGGGAAAATTCCAACATCCCGGCATCTCCATCTATACTTTAATCGATACACATTAACACAGACTACATTATGCGTATGTAAAAAATGCTTGCCAGCCTAGTGAAAAATGGCATAGCAATTAAAATGTCAAAAGAGCTAAGAAGACAATGTGAGATTAAGTGCAGTTATAATTTTACTTTAAAACTTCTTAATTCTCTAGTGCTCATTGAAGTTTTTTTTTTTAATGGTTTCAAATGTGAAACACTAGCAAAACTCAGCCAGCTGCTTAATATTATATGTAAAATTTGTGTATTTTTAGATCACATTCATGCTTCCGCTAAATTAAATGATGCATGTAGTCTTTAAAATTTTTTCTCAATGATTTAAAGACAGAAAATACTCCATTATTTATTCATGTATTTTTCTCTATTGAGCATAGGTAGATGCTATTCCATAAAATAACATTTAAATGAGGACTACCTAACATTTATTATTTTTTTCAAGTTGAATAAGACTTCATAGGCCAATATTGTTCAATAATAAAAATCATGTTCACTAAATTGTATTTGAAAAATCTCTGTCAATTCTGTTTGTCATATTCTTTCTCATTAGGGTACAATTTAAATTTATCTTCCTTTTATTAGTTGAATCGCTTAAGCTGAGCTTGTTTGCTGGAGATCTCTAGGTAAGCTTAGGTGATATTATGACAGAGATGGAACAAGCAGCCTTGTCTGCTGAATATGGTTAGAAACTAACTTCTGATGAGACAAGTTAAGATAAAGCACCTGCTCATGCTCAGTCCTTAGGTCATGCTACAGAATCTTCACTTTTATTGTTCTTAGTGAATGCATAAGTGCAAACAGGAGCAGAATATTTAATGTTATCTTTTTTCCCTTTTTTTTTTTTTTTTGTTAGTAAGTAAAGATGCAAACCTGCACAGCTCCACCTCAGGGATCCCCAAGGGGTACATTTGTGCTAGAACTTAACCATCTACATCTAGCACTGAGGAGGCAGGGTAAAGAGACCTTGACAAGCTACTGGCTGACATATAGATTTTATTAGATTAAAAGCTCTGAAATGCCCATAAGGCAAAATGAGCCCTTGCATATTCTCTGATTCTAGAAGGCAGAGTATTGTTCTAGTCCATAAAACAAGTGCATGCTGCTCATGGCTGTAAATCTTTCTTTAATCAGTATCGCCTTCGTTTTCTCCTATTGTTTGTGAGTATATTTCCTTAAACACATTAACTAGATGCTTATGTAATATTTTTCATTCAATATCAACTTCTTTCCTTCTGTAAAAAAATAATTTTTAAAGATTTTTAAGTGCTTTGAAATGTCTTATGTTCAATGATCTGTTCCAAAACCTGCACAGAATATATTAATCCAAGAAAATTATTGTTTCTCTAAAATGCAGAGTAGTCTCAATTGTTCTTTATTACCATGATTAGACTGTACCATGTTTAAAAGATCTATATATATGCTTAAAACTGAATTTCTAACTATGAATATTTTTTACTTTTTTGGATCAAATTAATTTTTAAATTTTTTTTTTACTTGACAAGTTAAGAGTTTTCAGCTCTCTAGTTATACAGAGGCCTTCTTTGTGTTTGTGGTAATTAATAATCTAATGTGGCTGCTAAGATTTCTACTGTGGTACCCTCTTTGCAGAATCCTGGGGTGGTAAAGTTTACTCTGGTGATTTGATCATGGTATATGGCACTGGTGACCTTAAAATATGACATGATTTATCATATGAACCCTTTAAATGTAGAGTTTTCTCTGGTTGGGACCAGAAGGAGAAGCAGAGAGGTTTGACATAGTAGAGGTTCAATGCGAAAGAAGTTCTTTATTGCTGAGTTGTAGGGCCATATGGCATAGCCTGAAAGCAACCTCTAGGAGCTGAGATTAGTTACCAGCCGATAGCTAGCAAATGATAGGGTCCTTAGTTCAACACCCACAGGGAAATGAATTCTGCCCTCAGCCTGAGGGGATATGGCAACAAGTATATCTTTTCCTCGTTGAGCTTCTAGGTGAGCATGTAGTCAACTACCACTTTGGTTTCAGCCTTATGAAACCCTAAGTAGAAGATACAGCTACAATGGACCAAACACCTGACCAACAAAAATGGTTCAATTATAGATTTATGTTGTTTTAAGGGCCCAAATTTGTGATAATGCTTTATATAGCAATAGCCAATGTTACGTGGGTTGAGAAAGTTTAGCGAAGGCAATTATTTCTTAAATTTTCTAAGCTTTTTTTTAAAAGTTAAAAATATTAATTAATATATATTGAACATTTACTATGTGGCAGGCACTGTGTTTCTATTTACATGGAATTTTCTAATTTGATTTTTACAGCTACAGTGTGAAATGGTTCCATTATAACTCCCACTTTACAGGTGAAGAAACTGAGGCTTAGAGAGTTTAAGTGATTCCTCAAGGTGAAATGGTTACTATGTTTCAAATTCAGAATATAAAACTAAAAATGCTGATGGCAGAGCCCATGTACTTACTTCTCCCTTCAGAGTTTCATAAAACTTGAAGCCTAGGGAGCTGGTTATACATTCTGATAGGAAAACAAGTAACGTGGTGAAGATACTAGTCCTTCCTCGTGGAATCTGTGACTGGAATAAGAACATCACTAGGGATCTTGTTAGAAATGCAGAATTTCAAACCCAAACCAAGACCTTGTGGTTCAGCATCTGCATTTTATCAAGAACTTTAGGTGATTCGTTTGCACTTTAAATTTAAAGATGAATATAAATGCCTTTTTTTTTTGATACTATGACCTTAGGCATGTTGCAACTGAGGTGATGTGAAATTCGACATCACCCCAGAGACATAGGGGGCGGGGGGGCTCCTCAGTTCTTCCCCAATGACGCAGTAAAGAATTATCGCTCAGCAAGATTTGGAAGATTTATTGAAAGCACATTTTAGTTGCTGAGCCACACTAAGGAAGGCTGTGGAATTTGGGAGGTGAAAAGATAAGAGACAAAAGACAGAGTAAGCTCCAAGGGAGGAACAGGTTTTCAGAGAATAGAGCTATAACAACGCAGAAGCGAGGTCTGTTTATATTTGGGCTGGGATGAGGGATTCTAATGATCTGTAGGTGAGGTCATCTTGACTGACAGTTGATGGCTATATAAAACTTTGCCTACTGTGCATGTGCTTATCCAGAATTCAGTCTGTAATAATTAGGTTCACGAACTTCTGGGTATAGGTATATTATAATGATGGTATAATGAGGCTGAGGTTGTGGGCAGGTTAGGGTAGTAGTTTTGTGCATGTGTTTGTGGCTGGTTTAGCCAGCAGCTTATATGGCCTTTGTGCTCTAGGATTTGAGTTAATTTATAACCCTAAAAGGGAGGTGTTTCAAGAATGTCCTTAAGGAAGGTCTTCAAGGGAGGTTTCTATGTTTACAGAGCTGGGCCTTTGCTCCTGTCCCTCATATCTGACTAACTGTCTAACAGTAAAAGTCACTTCATCCTGACATCCATATCATTTCACATTTCCGTAAAACAGCTATACTACCAAGTTTTCTTTAAGAATTAAATTATGCTTAAGTGTCCAGCATATAACCTGCCAGATAGTAAGTAATTAATAAGTGATGGTTGTTTTTATTGTTTTCCATGATAGAGGTAGACAAGGGAGGGTGGAGCTGGAAACTCGTGAGTGCCTCCTTCTCTCTAGAGCCCAGCCATGACTCCACGGAGGCAAAGTTCTTGCTTTTCGTATTCAGTCTCCTGAAAGTATGGGCAAGCCAGACCACACTTCCAGAATGAGTGAGATAGGGAAGGTTTGGGGCCCACAGCCAGTGAGTTAGTTAGTGTTCTTATGAAACAGTGATGTAGACTTGGAGTTAGCTGTGTGCTTGCCTCTCTCTCCCTGACTTCAGAATCACACTGATGAAGTGAAATCATGTGCTCTTTTCCCAAACATACAAGAGGGGTCACTTTGGATTAGCAGAAACTTCTTGAATCATAACTATCTGTTTTCAAAAGCTAAGGCTGTCAAATTAGATGCTGTGTGAACTGCAAACATGTTATTTTGCAAGTCTTTTTAATGTGGCTACAATAATACAATAAAAACCTAGCGACTAAATATATTGACTTTATTTTTAGTTATATTCCTTTAAAAGCTATTTTTATCTTTTCTTTCTTTCTTCTTCTTCTTCTTTTTTTTTAATTTAACTGAATCGTAGTCTCCCTGCATATTTAATTTCTGCTCTTAATTTCTGCTCTTCTGAGGGGAAAATTACTTTTAAAATAATTTTATCTACAATTAGGGGAAAGAAGACCTCTAGGCCTAACAAGCTTTTAATTTGGGAATTACTTATTTCACTACTTGGAGAACAAAATTATTGGCAGTGGAAAAATTGTAAGCAAATCAAAGGGCAACCTCTTTTTTGATTTAATCTTTGGAGAAAAGATTTTGGCCTGATACAAAAACTGTTACGATCTTTATCTAAAACTCAAAGAATGGTTTTTCAACTCTGTACTTTTTTCAAAAATAAATTCTATCAAGCCTGTGATGTGCTAAGCAGATACTTCCCAAAGTGAATTCCTTGACTTAGTAATGCCTCCTACTTATTGCTTATTTTCTTTTTTGTAGTAGTCCCAGTTTCCTTCATTTATTTTCATTCTCTTTATCAGTTTAGAGACAGAGTCATGTTTCTGAACACAGTTTGGGTGTCAGGCTGCATACATTTGAAACCTGAAACTATCATTTAAAGGCCATGTGACCTCGGGCAAATCATTCGGTCTCTCTGTGCCTCAGTGTCCACGTGAGTAAACTGAGTGTGTATAAATTCATACAGAAAAAAATGAATACTATGGATTAAGAAAATAAGTACTAAATGGATTAATTCATATAAGACACTGAAATACAATAAGTAATTAACACATATTAAGTATTTATGCAAGGTGTTCAAATCTCATTTCCTTACTAAAGAAGTCTTTTTATCCTCTAAGCTAAAGCTAGGACCACCATGTATGATAAATGGCATCTTGTGACAGGAGCTTGAGAGGCTCAAATTCCACCCTTGCTCCCATCTTCAAGCCACATGTTCTTCAGTTTAAGCCTATTCTGAGCTGGTCGGTTTCTCTGATTTGCCTATATAGAGGGGACAACTTTTTTCTGACTAAGTAACTAACAAAATTATACCATATTAGAAGATCTGACTAAGCACTGCTCTTTCTGCCCCAACACTTATAGGCGATAAAGGTTTTAGCTATTATTTAGTAACAAAAAAGACTACTTGAGTTTCTCTTGGCCACTACAGATCTAGAAGAGATTTTATTTTTCTTAAGTTCTTAAAAAGCCACAATTGTGTCTGATAAATGAATGTCAAACACAGTTATACATAAGTTCTTATGTCTCCACATACATATTTAAATTATGGTTGCTATGCATACCCATAGTTATTGAGTACTGAATGCATAATATGGAGGACCGAACAACCATAAGCATACTGTATTATGTACTTGACTTTGATGGGCTTGTGTTTCTTTCAGAAGACAAGACTGGCAAATACAAAATAGTAAAACAAATGAAGTTTTAAGTATGTAGTAAATATTGACTAACTTTGTGAATAATTAATGATAATTGTCAGGTTAAAATTGAGAGTAGACCAGGAGACCAAGCATATCACAAAAGAATGGAGAGGGCAAAAACAAAAATTTTTACAAACAGAAAATATTTATGCCTCAGTGTATATAGATATAAGTATAAAAAGAAAAAGATATCTCCAAGGTTTTAAGGTGTTAAGTCGAGGGTCACTGGAACCATGTACCAATGTGTGTGTGTGCGTATGTGTGTGTGTGTGTGTGTGTATGTGCATGTGCGCACACGAAGCACAGAATATTTTGCATTTAAATGAAAGATTTATTGCGTAATTTAATTTATAAATAGATTTCTTTTTAAAGAGTCAAAATGTTTCTGTTCACTTATTATTGACTTGACATCTATTGAATTAGGAGATCATCAAATCAGAAGTATAGTAAGTATAGATATTCTTCTGTGAGAGTGAGATTTTTGGGGGTCTACAAGGCAGAAGAAACAGCAGAACTAGATAGTCAGGGAAAGCATTGCTTATTTAGGCTTAGCTGAGTGATTGTATAATATGAGAGATTTTATTCAAGTTCTTGCTAAGATTAGCTTAAAATGGATCTAGAAAACATAGATGGCAAGACTGATGAAATAGATGAGAATCATCACAGTGGAGGCCCTGGTGAGCTTTTAAAAGGGAAACATGAAGTCGGTATAACATATTTTGGACTCGCAAACTGTATCATTGAGCATGCAATTTGACATCAGTTTAGTGGGTTGAAGTATGTTGCCCCCAAAACATGTTCACTTCCTAATCCCTGGTACCTGCGAAGATGACCTTATTCAGACATAAAATATTTGCAGATGTAATCAGGTTAACAAGAAATAATACTGGATTAGGGTGGGCCCTAAATCCCATCGTTTGTGTCTTTAAAAAGAAAATAGAAAGATATTTGGATACAGAGACATAAAGGAGGCACAGAGAGAAAAAAAAGAAAACATGTAATGATAGAATTAGATATCAGAGTGATATAGCTATAAACCAAGAAACACCAAGGATTGCAACCACTAGCAGCTAAGAGAGAGGTGTGGGACAGACTTTTTCTAAGAGGCTCTAGAAGGAACTAACTTTGCTGACACCTTGATTTTAGAATTCTGGCTTCCTGAACTATGAGAAAATACATTTCTATTATTTTTAAGCCACCGAATGTATGGAAATTTTTTATGGCAGCCCTAGGAATTAATCTAGTACAGACATCTTCAATTGCATTTCTATCTCTACTGTGTAATATTGATCAAGCTACTTCTCAAAATCCTAGTATTATGGTGGTAATCATTTTGTAATTTAGAAATGTATCAAATCAATATACTTTATACCTTAAACTTATAAATATTATGTGTCAGTTACATAGCAATAAATCTGGAAAAATTAAAATAAATAAAAATAACCTAAAATCCGTGGTAATTTCAATGAAATAATATAAAATGGCCACACATAAGCCACCACTCAGGTGACTGTGAGCATTAAGTGAGACAAAATAAGTAAAAGACTTAGAGTGATGTCTGAAATGTAGCAAACGCTCAATGAATGGTAGCTTTCATTTACAGAAGTAGCAGTAGTGACAGATGGATGAGCCTCAAAGGTGTAGGCAGTTGACATAAGGAAGTCCAAACAAATACCATAGTTTCTGTCATAGGACACATTTTTAAGTATTTGATGGATTTGTGGGTAGTGGTGAAGGAAAGGGGTACTGTACAGGAACAAAATCCCCAAGGAGCTGTTGTACCAGTTAGGAAATCAAAGAGCAGAGGAACAAAAAAAAGAAAGAAATATGATTTAAGTACTTGAGAATGGAAATCAAGAGTGTAAGATAGTCTGGATGGAAAGCCAGAAATCATATATCTCTAAGATTGTACCATGGCTATCCTGACCATCGCCAAGTAGTGGTTAGGCATTTGTTACTAATAACTAATGCCTGTTTCTAGTAATTACTTTTTTTTTTTCCTTGATAAGGCAAATCTGGGTGATGACAGTTTGCTTTTGTTCTTGATAGGGCAAATATGACTTCTGCCAATTCCACTTCATTAATATTTTACCTTAGATTTTAATGTTGAATGAAAAAGAGAAAAAGCATCATCAAAGGTAACCAGAAAGTATTATAAAATGGAGTGAAAAGTCAGAGACAGATGCTTAATGTGCTCCTTGAGATAAAAAGAAAATAGCAGATGTTCATCAAATGGCGTTGGTTCACCAAGAAAATAACCCTAGAATTTAATTTGGCTGGAAGGTCTTTTATGGAGGCAATATAAGGTATCAAATGGAAATAAATAATAATAACTATGGGACTAAGATATACCTTAATTTTTATAAAAGATGAATTTCTGAGAAGAATGGATGTACAAAGTTGTTTCCATAAGAACACATTTAAAGAAATAATATAAAGTCGTATCTGTATACAATGTATTATACATATATATTTGCAATAAACATAAGTTTTTGACCATCTTGGAGATAGTGGCTAAGCTAGCTCTATTTCATATGATCTTGGCTTGTTTATGTGGGTGTGCAAATAGAAAATTCACAGCTTCCCAGGAAGCAGTTGCTTTCAAGTGATGCACAGTAAAGATGATATAACTGTTTAAAGAAGGAACCATTTTAGCACTGCTTTGTTATAAAGGCAAAACCACTCATCTTTCTGATTTGAATACATAATTACTTTTCTTTATATTAAGAAATATTAAAAGTAAGCATTAATTTGGAAACATTTTTAATGGTTTAAACTTTAGTCCAATAAAAACATATCATCCTCTCACTTACTAGATAATTTACTTTCTAGTTACTAGTTTGCAGTGTCCCCTTTCCTCAGTTTGGTAGCCAAAGGCTTATTATTATGAGAAAATAGTATAATATAATGGAATAAGTGATGTAAGGTACAAAGTTATAAACACATTTTCATTACCAAATTCATATGTCTATATCTTCTTTGTTTTAAATTACACAAATTATGTATTCATTTCATGTTAAACAACTTCAAGTCTTTTAGTCAACCTTTTGTTAAACTATGAAATGTTGAAAATACAATCTCTATTGATAAGGGAAAACATTAAAATACCTAAAGCAAGAATATTTTATGGGTCTCTCAATAGCAAATTAATGTTTTAAAGATAACGTTATAGGGACATTCCCTTGAATGTTTAATATAAGGTATGCCATATGTATTATATTTCCATTATTGTAAGATTAAAAACTTAAATATACCATAAACAGGAGAATTTGTATCATGATACGCATTTAAAAGGTATTGTGAGTCACTGCATACTTCATTAACAAATATTGATCAGAATTCTAGTGTTAAAAATATATTGCTTGTTTTGTAGGTCATTGCAATTAAGTGTTTGCAGTCACTAGAATTGTTAAGGTAAAGTGTATACTGTATAACCCAGGCACATTTTCATGCTAGAAGAACGTTTAAATTCTCTGAGAATTTTTGTTTGCTTTTGTGTTTTGTTTGTATGGAAGGAGGTAGGCAGCAAGGAACCAAGCTGGAATATATTCAGATTGAATTCCTGTGCTGTGCTTCAGAAATTCTATACTCTTCATCTAAACTATTAGCTCTTCTCTTTCTCTACTCATTTGTGAGCATAATATTATTCATCCCTTCATCAATGTATTTATTATTTCATTCTGCTAACAAATGTTTATTTCATACCTGCCATGCACCTACTGTGTGACTGCCTTGAAATTGTGTTTTCTGCTATAGTTTACACTATTTTAGAAAAGAAATACTTGACTGAATATTCTCATGTTCCTCTTGCCATTAGTCACTACTTTGTCCTTTGTTTGTATTCCTATACTTATCCAAGTGAGGAAAGAATGGGTAGATTTGTATTTTGCGGGGAAGAGTTAGAGAATAGAGACCTGTAACAACGCATTATGGGCAAAAAGCCCATTCTCAATGGGAATGACTACTATAGAGGTTTACTTGTTTGGAGTCAGTGTGAATTTGTTGAGTCCTCGTCAAGATCAAAGTGACGGCACGGTTCTCCATCGCAGTATTTCAGTAAATAATTAAGAATCTCCTTCATTAACAAGCTGAAAAACCTAAGGGAAAGAACAGAGGCCTCATAAAAAGGTGACATGATCTGATCTAGATCTCCTAATAGCTAGCTGTATGGCCTTGGAAAAATTTTAATAATTTAAGTTTATATAGTATATGTGAATACTTATATAAATATATATACAGTTATTTTATATAATTATACTTATATGTGATTTTAATATTTGATTTTATCACAAATGGCAGTAGCCATTTTCTTGACATGAGGTTGAAGAAACCTGGATTCAAGTCACCATGTTCCCAGAAAACCTCACCTTTTTGGATAAGTAATTTAATAGCTTAGAGTTTCTGTACTTCAGTTCAGCTCTAAAATTATATTCTTCTTTTTATGATATAAACTTAGTCTCCCTACCTGGAAATTCAGTTAAATTTTGCCGAATCACCATAGTCATGGTTCATTTTAAAGAATGTATAGTTTATTTAACCAGGTAGTATTTAAAAATTACATAAAGTGCAATTTTTATGGAACTCGAATAACAATAATTTCAATTGACTCTCAATACATACATAATAAGAGAAGATGAAAGATGATTTCCATTTGAATTAAGGTAATTTGAATAAAAATGATTATCATTTATATAAGATAATATCTGTTTTTAATTTTATGTTTCACTTTGTTAAAAAAAAAACAAAAACAAAATCATTAGCTTAAAATGTGCAAAGATAGCCATTTTTTGAATTGGAGAATAGTTAAGGACAGTCACATGACAGGAGAATCAGAAGTCTTTCGTGATTCATTTATTCATTTATGTCAAGATACATAAAACAATAACAAAGACAAGACAAAGCCTGATGTCAAGGAGCTTGCATCGCATCAAGCAAGAAAGAAAGAGGGAAAAGTAAAGAAATATATATATATATAATGTTATAGAGAATATCGATACAAGCTATGAAGAAAGCTAAAGCACAAGGAATAAGTAATAGGGTTTCTTGGAAGAGGTTATATACCTTAGTATACTGATTTGAGAAAGGGTTTTCCTGGCAGATGGCAGAGCAAAGTCACTTCTCATAAGGCAAGGACGAGCTTTCTCTGTTGAAAAAACAAAAAACAAAAAACAAAAATAACAGGAAGGTGGTCAACAGAACTAGCGTGCAGGTCCCAGAAAAAGAGGGAAAAAAAGATTAAATTCAGAGACATAGACACAAACTGAATCAAGTATTCCTTCAGGTCACCACAGATTGCTGTATTTTATTTTAAGTGTGATAGGACACCCATGGAGAGTGGCAAGTGGAGGAAGACGTAATCTGATTTACATTCTAAATAATCACTGGCTGTAGTAGGAAGAAATGATTTTAGGGAACAAGAGCTGGAGACAATTTAGGAGACTACAGTAGCAATTCACCTAAGGGAAGATTGTGGTGTGCCCTAATGTGGGGTGTGTAGAATAGAATGAGACATGGTTTTGTAGGTTTTTAAGGAAAATCAATATTTGCTGTTTGATTGGTTCTTGCACTAGAAATAATAAGTTCAATGAATTTTAAAGAAATACAGAAGAAATCTCAGCATTGTTCGAAAGTTTTGGGGAGTGACCTGGAAGAAATAACGTGGTGACACAAGAGAGAGTAGATAATTGAAGGAGGAAAAAAAAATTGTTTTCTGTCATTTATGAAACATTGGGGATTGTATGAGAAAATAGGCTATGTAAGTTATTAAGATATTTCTTTCTGCCAGCTCGGTTTTAAACTTACTTTTCCAGGAATTTACATAAAAGATTATTTTCTATGTTTAAAATTTTAACTTAAGCAAATTTCAAAAAATATTTCAGTAGTTAGATTATTTTAATAAAACTTCAAAACTTTTTAGTTTATATCACAAGTTAGTCATTCATTTATTCCTATGTTCATATAGGTCTGCAAAATGAGTGAATATTAGCTGAGAAGCAACTCTGTGTCACTCCATACAAGTTCTAGTTGCTGTTTGGGAGGTCAAGATAATCAGATGGAAAACATTTAGGAAGGAACTTGCAATCTTGTGAGGTGACTATATCAGACAATTGCATGTTCCTGATGTCGGGTGAATTTAATTAAATCTAAATAACATTGCAAGGTAGTTATCTACATTTGCAGTAAAATTTATCAGACACCTGGTTCTGAATCTATGTATTTAACTATGTAAATTTAATTTTGGCTGTATTATGAGTCGTTTCTGGCATACATATGCATAATTAATGTCAGACTATTGGTGTCACTATGCAGCTGACAGATTGCCCCTTTTACCTTATAACAAGGTTGTGAGTATATTTTAATGAATTCTTATTAATTAATATAAACAGTAGAGCATTACAATTGGTTAAAATTAGATATAGGTAGATGCCTCTTTATAACAAATAAAACACTTCACATCAATCACAATTTTACATTCTACCTTTAGTTCAGAAATCTTAATTAAATTTTTGACCGTGAGGCATTGACCATTAGGACAAAGATAACTGAAAGAGCATATATCTATGTCTCCATTGTACTTGTATGTGAAATTAACTAATACTGTTACTATTAGTTAAGTTAATATAAGCTGGCAGTAATATAAATCAAAGATCACCTTCAAATATTGGTTAGATAAAATTTACATTAACTCAAATTTGCTTATTTCCTAGAAATATATTAGACTTTAACCAATAAATATGATTTTTAATATTTACTATTTTTAGATCTTAGAAAATAATTATATTTCTAAACTACATATTGGATAGAGAAAGGAAAATGCTGTGTTTTTTGGAGAAAATAATTTACTTCCTAAAATTGTGCTCTTACTAGAGTGAACAAAAAACTTACCTTTCATAGGTCACAATCATAGATTTATGCATAAATAAAAATGATATGAGAACAGTCAAATAAATATATATAGATGTTAAAGTGTAGCCTAATGAACAATCAATAAATTAGTAAACATTCTGAGACCTTACAATATACCAGTTGACTGTCTTCTCCTTGACCAAGGTCCTTCTTTGGCTCTTGTGACAGCTTTTCCCAATTTTTTTTTTTCCTACTACTCAGGTAATTCCTTCTCAGTCCTATGCCGGTTCCCTTCCTCTATACAACATAGACTTTGTCTTCTCCTACTCTTTAGTGTAACCCAGGATGATCCCATTTATCTCTTGGCTTTAGTCTATACTTTGATGAGTTCCAAAATGATACCTCCTGCTCACATTCACAGTTAGAATGCCAGACCTAACATCTGCACTTACACATCACAGAAGGCACATCAAGTTTAGTGTGTCTCAAATTCGAAGTTTTATACTTTAACCCAGATTCACTTCTCCAGCGTTCTCTGCTTCAGTTTATGGTACCACCATCCACTTGGTTTCTCTTTCCAAAAGCCTGGGTATAATGTTGAAGTCTTGGTTTTTGGAGTCAAACCACCAGAGTTTGAATACCAACTCTATGGCTGTATGACTTAGCAAAGTTGTTTAATATCTCTGTGCTCTACCATATAATATTGGAGTAATAACAATACTATTTCATGTGGTTATTACGGGAATTAAATGAACTAATAAATTTGAAATACTTAGTAATGTGTACTAGTACGTGCTATATATTAGCTATTGCTTTTATTATTAGTTTTACCTTTATCTTCCTTAACCCAGACTTTTCAAATACAATCTATGCCCAAGTTCTCCCATATCTAACTCCAAAATAGTTTCAATTCTAGTCTCTTCATTTTCACCATTTTGGCCAAATCTACCATTATCTTCTAGTTGCAGACCTACTTATATCATTGACATGCTTAACACTGTGTAATATCTTCCCAATATTCTTAGGAAAATGTTCAGAATATTTAATAACATAAAAACCTTGCTGGCCAGCCTGGTCTTAGTCTGCTTCTCATCCTTAATAGGTGGCCATCACTCTTTGCTCATTAAGCTCTTTATTTCACATATCTTCTAGTTTCACTAAACCGGGAAGGACCCGCTGTTCTCCTGATGAAGTCCTTTTAATCTTCAGGTCTCAAATGTGACTTCTTCTAAGGCACTTCCCTAAATACTCACTCCTCTCAGCAGACTAACTCACTTCATATACTCACATGGCCACTATCCACTATTCTACTTAAGTAATTTTCAGTGTAACCTTTTGCTCACGTCTGTCTCAAAGGCAAAGTCAGCGAGATATAGAATCATGTCACTTTATTCTCGGTGTTCAGTACATCCATTGCTTCACCATAGTAAATATTCAACAGATATCTGTTCAATAAAGGCAAAAATGTCTGTCACTAAGCCCTGCTCTCATGGAAATCACAGTTTTAGCGGGAAGCACAGAGTCAGAAAAAAACAAGTGTGAGAAGTGTTATGAGGGACATTTATGAAGTATCATGTTTCCCAGTAGGGTGACAGTTCCTGACCTCATCTGGGTTAGTAGCGAAGGCCTCCATAAGGACACTTTGTGCTTTCAAGCTGAGATTAAGGTAAAGGCTGGCTGGATGAAAACGCTGAAGTGTGAGGTGGGCAGGCCGAGGGAACAGCACATGCACACTCTCTGAAGCAGGACAAGCATAGCCTCCGTAGGACAGGGATGAGGCGGCCAGTTCATGGGATGATGCTTTTCTTGGGCGACATGTGTGTTCTAAGCCAGTGAGCTCTCTCAAAATGTTCTGCTTTAATCAAGACTTGGGACTTTCTGATTCCCCTGAAATGAAAAGGCAGAACTTAGTTCATCTTATGACATTTTTAGCAACTCAAGAGCTGATTCAATTTTACTAAAAACCTTAACAGTAAAAAAGACATGTATTAATTTTTTCTGTAAGTTTGTAGAATAAAATTCTTAGCTAGTATATACGCAAACATGCATACACAGACCGAGAGAAAGATCTAAAATGACATATAAGACTGGACTTAATTGAAATGGGAACAACAGCTTTTTACTTTATACACATCCCTCTAGGTGGAAATTATCTATCCAGCATACCTTTTGGCATTGTGCGATCAAAACTTTCGAAATGTAAGTAAATATTGAGCAGAAATATGTATTTAATTGAACATACATAGTTTGACAAGTATGATAGAATAAGAAAAAAATGTTTCTTTAGCTAAAAAATCATCACACTTATGTTTATCTTGGCTAAAGATAATATGGGAAATGAGCATGAGGCTAGAATTATAGCTAATATTTGTGTGAATTTAATCACTATTATGTAAGATGTGATTTTCTATGCTGATACATATGTAGGATTTCTCTGCTTCGAATGGTCTCCGTTAGCCATGCAAAAGGGTGAAGGTTCCAGGGATTTGTTTGGCATCATGTTTCTGAGGCCGTTTGGTGCAGCTGCCTTCCATTTGTTTCATCAAGAGACTAAGCAAAACTAAAGTAGTTCTTCATGATGAACTGGCAGGAAAGTGCCAAGATAGTTTTATTGCTTAGCAACTTGGCAGTAGGAAATGTTAAAATATTATAGTCTCTCTTATCTATGAATTGAGACAGGCTTTCAACAGATGGCACTCAAGCTCAAACATGATTAAGATACAGCTCCATGGTCTGGCTTATCTTTCAGTTGATCGAAGGAAGATAGAGATGTTGGATACTTTTAAATACATTAATAGTAATTTCTCAGGAACCCTTTGCTAATCTGAGCCAAATGCTTATCTAAGGAATTAAGCTGCCCTCCTTTTGATACTGATGAGCTCCCCATTGATCAATGGGATTTCCTTTGCATTTGGGAATGAGGGCTAAAGCTATTGAGAAATTGTGTGCCAACTAACATTCTGAGATAAACAACTTTATAGAAGGCAAACCGACAGTTTACCATACATTTCCAGAATTAAAAGAGTTGTTGTGGTTTGCTTTTCTTTTTGCACAAATTATGAAATGGATGAAAATGACAGAGTGATGACACCAGCTAAATGGAAGCATAATGTAGACAGTTATTGCAGATGCTGTATCACACTGTTCTGCCAACACACATGCTTCCTGAAAACCTACAATTTGAACAATCAGGCTCTTAACTAATGATGCTAATTTTACCAATTAATTAGTGGCTTTCTGCTATGAAAACTCACCTGCAAAGGAACATATGTTAACTGGTAAATATATTTTTTAAAATATGAGGATTATTTCGATAAATATATGAGTCATAAGGATTGATTTAATACATCACAGTATTGTTAATCCTCCAGAATTATTGTTATTGTTCTTTAACAATAACAATAATACTTGAAGGAAATAATACTTGGGGAAAAACTTTAAATTATTAGAAGAAAAGTTGTAGAACAGTATTTGGTCAACTGACTATTCTGTCCATGGGATTTCAGTTTATGATTGACGTTAGGATAAACAACATTTTTTAACCAACAGGATGTCCAGTCATTCCAGTCTTTCCATGGGCATGTATGTGTCCTACATATTTTATTGAAAATAAAAAAGATGGGATTTGTTATGTCGAAGTTAGGAATAAATTGACAATGAAACAAAATATTAAATTACAGCTTTTGTCGGCATGATGTTAAAATATAAATCTTGTAGAAATGGCTCAAATCTGTTTGATTTTACTCACATTCAGACCTGCATTTGATGTATTAAATGTAAACTTAGTTTTAAAAAGGCTTCCATGGAGTTCAAAGACAATGAAGGAAAATACTTTTTTCTAAATATAAAAGTTATACATTTATTTTCATTTAAAAAATACATCAAATTCACAATTTAGGAGCAATTTTTAAGAAGGGAAATTACTTATATTAAAAAAAACACTTGAATCTACATATTAGTTCTGAATTTGTAAATATAATTGTTTTTAAACTCTTATATTTTGTATTTTAAAATTTAATATAATAAGACTTTCATACTTTTCTTTATATTTTCCAAACTTTCACATTTCAGATGAGGTACATAGGCCATTTTATAAATGAGTAACCTTTAAAACTGAATTTTTAATAATTCCTGAGCCAAGCTAAAACACTAAATTGTTTTGTTTAAATTGTGCATGAAAAAAAATAAACTAGGTTTAGAGGACAGGGAAGGTTAACTTAAATAGCAAATAAAAGGTACCACAAAGGGAGCAAGCTTTTAAAATGTAAAATATCTCTAGCTCTACATTAGAAATCTCATTGCTTCCATATAAATAATTTTCTATCAACACACATTTATTTGTTTTTTTATTTAAATGTGTAACTTAATAAAATAGACCTTAAATACTATGTTTCTTTTATTCTCTGTTTAAACAAATTGCTGGTATCTTTTAAAATTATTTCATGGAATGCACAGTAGTGTATAAAAGAAAATAAAGTGGTTATTCAGAGAAATTAAAGATGTGTCTGAAGCCTAACCTTAATGAGGGTTCATTGCCCATCGTCCATCAAGCCCAGTTTTGTTTAAGCAGTTATCAGACTGCTTTATTTATAGCACCCATGTGCCTGTTTTGGGCAATGGGTTCTTGTAAATTACCAAAACAAAATAGCACAAGAAGAGGCCTTACTTTAAAAATAGATGCCATCAATTACAGTGGAAGCAGAATAGTTAGGTGAAGATTTAAATTGCATCAGTCGCTCCTGGGAAATTGGTGGGACAGATTGAGAGAAACACACAGCCTTGCATGTTATTTTTCATAATTAAAATCACACATGTAAAAGGGAACTTAGAATAAAACAGACATCGAATCTAATCGTCACTAGTCATTGAGAAATACACAGTAATATGTTTGGTAAATGTCCTACAGCAGCACCCAGGATGTCAGAGTTGGAGGAAGGGAGGGATTGGGAGAGAGAAACAGAGAGAAGGAGAGGGAATCAGTCCCAGGAAATGTAAAAACCAACAAACCAAAAACTAGGTAAAGACTTAGAATTATATTGATATTTTCCTGTCTGATCTAATATAACTTGTATGCACAGCCACACACACTAAACCATATAGAACTTATTACTAAAACTTGAATGCTAATTAATGTACGAAATATAAAAACAAAGTCTATAATTCGTACAATATGTGTTTGCTGTCAAGATAGCTTCTTAGAAAAGTTATAAAGCAAGTTCTGAGTTGTAAGAGGCTCTTGGAAAGAGCAAATGTGCTTTGCAAATTATACAGGAAAGTCAAGTTAAAAAGGGTTTTTGTATAGTGACATACACAGATAAGAGTAACAATGCTTAGAATTTAGAATGATTCATAAATTTGTGATTTATTTTCTTTATTGGTGTCAGCTCATATTTGGTGATTTGCTACTGATCATTTCTTATTCTGTTGCATCATTTCCAGAATCATTTATTTTTGCCTGGATAGGATTTCAGGTCCTAAATGATACCACCTATATCACAAGAACAGATTTTTTCCAATTTCTATTTATTTTTCCAATGATGCTATCACCAAAATATCTTTTTCCCTCTAACTTTATAGCTACATTATCCAGGTAAATTTGGTCCCTGGGGTTTAAAACTCTAAATAATTGATTAATATGGCACCACAGTGGTAAAAAAATTCTTCTGTAATAAGAGTAAAGCAAAAAATACTGTCAAAGGGAATATTAGATTTTTATATATTGTTATTATGTATATATTTGAAGGTTGGCATATGCATGAGTACAAACAGGCACACTCAAGTTCTTTTATAATGGTATTTTTGGTGCCAAATATAGGCCCTTTAAAAGGAGTTTAGTGGATTTAATTATTTTAGGGTGGCATGATTGGTCTTTGATGAGCTCAGACCCATATTAGAAAGAACTGTTTCATATGGGAATACCATGCAGCTCTTTGTCACTGCTCTTTGCGTTGACAAGGTTTCTATTGAGTAAAACGGGAAGATGTGCTTTCTTCAGCAAGTTGGATCATTTAAGGTGGCCACTCCCCTGAAATCTCTCCTTCCAAGTATCCATGTTGCCAGCCCCATCACTTCTTGAATACATTTGGTCATACGTCACCTTCTAAGTGAGCTTGTAGCCTTCTCTTCTCCCTCCACACCTGCCCTCCCAGTCCTGCTTCACTTTTCCATTTTATTTTATTTTGTTTTACTTTTTATTTTATTTCATCTTATCTCATCTTATCTTATCCTATCTTACCTTATCTTATCTTATCTTATCTTATCATCTTATCTTATCTTATTTTATTTTATTTTATTTTATTTTATTATTAGTTTCAGGTTTACAGTACATTGGTTAAACATTTATATAGTTTATATAGATCCCCCTAATTGCTCTTTCTCTCCTGTGGCTCTCCGCGTAGCCATTGCATTAATGCTAACTGCCTTCCTTGTGCTGTGCTCTCCATTCCTATGACCATCTATCAACTACTAATTTGTACTTCTTTAACTCTTTACTCCTTTCTCCCAGGTCCCCAATTCCCCTCCCCTCTGGCAGTCACCAGATTGTCCTCTATATTTCTGACTTTTCCTATTAAAAAACAAAACAAAACACTTAGCCCTTTCTAATACAGCATTTAACTTAAGTATATATTATGCATATTATTTTTTTGTTATCTTTCTTCCTCAGATGAAGACTCTTTTTCTCTTTATTGTACTCTTGTCTCCCAAAATGATTAGAAAAAAGAACTGAGCCATAATATATAATATTTCTTGAATAAATGAATGAAAAATACCAAAAACAATGTGCATTTCTAAATCTCTTTCTAGATGGGAGAGAAAATTACTTCATATGCTTAGATTTTTAACTTGATTTGTATTCACCTTGAAACATTCTTTCATCTTTCATCTTTTGTAGTTTGTTATTAAAATATTAAGAAAAATACACTTTTAAAAATGGATTTAGCCATTTTTACTTACCAGTACTACATTATTAAAAATAATAATAATAAAACCAAAAGCACTTTAGATACTTCTGTTATTTTGTTTTGGTCTGGTTTGGTTTTTATTTATTTTTCTCCCTGTATATTTAGCCCTATACCGTGAATAACTACTCTCAGTTAAAATATCGCACAGCATCCACTTATAGTCACAGAATTGCCCTCACATCCTTTATAAAATAAAAGCTCAGTTAAAGACACAACTTTCTTTTATGTTACAAATCGTTGGGTCTTAAACTGGATCACTCTCTTTGCCATTTGATTTCTTCAACTGAGCAATTTATGACAGATTTTTAGGGCCTACTGTCCATTACAAACAGCAGGTTTTAAAAACTCCATCATCATCATAAGTTTAATGAGCAAATGGAGGAAAGCACAGCCACTTGGTGGGGGAAGTGTATAGGGATTTGACTCTGACAGCCAGCTTGCCGTTCTTGTAATTAATAATGAAATGTTACATCTCTTCCTTTTTATGTGGAGACGGGGAAAGTGAAGGGGATTATGGGGAGAAATAAATTTACATTGTAGCTTTATAAAGCATTCATAGCTTTAGGAGCTCAATACATACAAAATTACTATAGGATGACAGTTTCCCAGAAAGTAGTTAGAAAAAATATTTAAAGCTCTAGTATGAAGAATCAGGACATTATAAGAATAAAAAAGGAGAAAAAGACCTTTTCTTTTATTCTGTCCCTCTTTTCCTCCTGCTTATTTTTTTTTTCTATCTAGTTGCTTATAAAAAAAGCAAAGATATATCTAACTTGTCTCTCTGAGTGAATCTATTTCAGTCAATGTCACAGCCCACTTAATGTCAAACCTCACTCATTCAGAACAGTGACAAAATTCTTATCACATTTCCCTTCTCAGCTCTTCTGTTTGATGGGTCCCCCAACTGCACCCTATTTACCTAGAAAATATTAAGAAAACGAAGAACTCTGAGGTTCTCTGAATGAGTCCTGCACTCTGACACTGATGCATTGACAGTTAGCATGTTTACAGCATTAGCCAACAGCTATTAGCTAATAGCCTTGTTCTTTCTCCAAAGCAGTGTGTCTGGATACCCTGCTTTCTTCGCTTATTAGAAGTGATGTGTGGAATTCTGTCATCTTCCTGTTCATGGAATACGAAGGAGCCACAAAGTCAAAATGGTCATGCCACCTTTGTGAACAGTTGGAAAATAAATGCAGTCTCTCACAATGAGACAAATTTTCTGAAGTTAAGGATATTAGATAACAGTGATTCTATATTATTATTTTTATATTTGGTTATTCATTCTTGATTTTAATTATGCAAACTTTCACACTGTGGGTGTGGCTATTCAAGACGTGATTGTTCATTATCTCCAACCTTTCTATTTCAAATCTATCTGAAAACCATATCTGTAGACAAGAACAGCTGAAAATGATTTTAAGATTGATCTTTGACCTCTCACCCTCCAAAATGGTGAGAAATAAATGTTCATTGTTTAAGACAGCCCAAACAGACTAAGACAAACCCATATACTATAAATAATTTAACTCTTATTAATTTAAATCAAATTGCCTCTTTCATATTCAGAATTAATTATAAGTAAATTTATATACAAAAATTGCCCTTGTTCTGACAATTAGATTTATACATTTTATTTTATTTAGAATTTACAAGTTAAAAGCCAATAATCTAGTTAAAAACTAGATTAAAATTTGCAACTAAGATACTTATTTGAATTGAATTATAAAGAAGAGTCTGTTTTATCTCTTCTGCCTCATAGGCTTCAATTTATCTTAACTAGTTTCTAAAATGTCAAAATTGCTACAATTTTCTCATAAATTTCTGAACTGGATTTAGGGCAATGTATGAGCTACAACTTAAAGTTGGTAGATGAATATGAGAATTCACTAATGATCATTCTTTATAGTCTGAATAAAACATAGCCTCAAAGGTAAACTTGTCAAGTTAAATGATCAAAGATACCCAATGAAATTCTTTTGAACGCACTGATACCTTACAGTTACAAGACACTAGTTAAAATAAAGAAATCCCTTTAGAAATATCAAATAACAAAATCCATTGTACTCATTTCTTATGATTGTGCAAAACAACTTTATATTATGTATTGTCAATCTTTAACTCTTTATGTTAAGTTTCAGTTTATGTGCTTGGGATGATCATCAAAATACTCGAATGGATACAATCATTTAGGATTTTTATCAGTTTCTAAAACAACAATATATTTTCTAGAAAGACTATTTGAGAATGAAATCCACAATAATCGAAAATAAAACAGGTTCGATCAAAACTAAAGCACTGAGCATAGCCTGGGACGTTGCGTTATGAGGCTGTGACTCCTTGGAATTTGGTGTGATTAGTAGCTGGAAGGAAACCTGGACCTGAGTTGCGTACCCAAGGTGGATGACAACTATAAGTAACCTGAATACCTGCCACTCTCCCTCTTCTTCAATGGCCTCCTCTTTTAACATATTTGAGGAAGAAGAGTTTTGCCTGGATCAAGCCCTACTTCTTTGTTTTACTTGTATCTGACTACAAATCTCAGCCATTCCTGGGGCATTCCTTTTTTGACCCAGTAGTAGTCTGGAACTTCTTCACTATTACCTGCTTGAACCAATACTGTCTGCTGCCTCCCTCCTGTTGTCCTCAAAGAGATTGTTATTTTTCCCTCCCTTATGTTCACAATACCTCTTACACAAGGCTACTGTGTATCAAATGCCACTGAAGTCTGGTATTAACTAAAGGCAGATAAAACCAAGAAAACAAAAAAGCGGCAATTTAAAACTGCAAATGCTTGATATAACTAGTCCAGGTATCTAATGGAAAAGAGAAATAATGTAAATAGAGCAACAAAGTCACCTCCTTGCTGTACTCTAGTTCCTAGGCTTAGTTCCCTGTCTGGGGGTCTGACCCCAAGGTTGCTTTGCTCTTCCTTCCACTTCAGAAAAGTTTATGATCTCCCTCCAGAAGACGTCTCTGCTTCATTCCCTCCTCTCTTCATTCCTTTAGGGGCTTCCGCTCAACAGTACAATAGGGTTGTAGCACTTTCAATCGAGGCCTTCAATATGTGTCTGTCTCTGTCTGTCTGTCTGTCTGTCTGTCTGCCTATCAATCAATCAATCAATCAATCATCCAAATGGGTTGATTGAAACATTAGTGTTAGGAAAGTTCTTGAAGACAATATATCCTTCAAAGATTGTTTAGACCCTCCACGGAGATATACATTTTACATTTTTGTAAACAACAATTTAAATGCTCCTTTCCATAGCTTTTTACCTCCTAATAATGCCTATCAATTCTTAAAAAGAGAAGTTTGTGTTGCCTTTCAAAATAATCCAAGTTCCCATCAGCTAGTAGAGAACCAGCTCAGGATCTGAGATTGCTGTTATGTCTTTAAATTAGGCCAGATCTAATTCTTAGGTAGGACTCTCCTCCCGACAATATATCTGTAAATTGAAAGGAATTTCTCTTTGGTCTGAGATATCCAAGGGTGCGTCTCGCAGTTACCTGAAAACAGATGGAGAAATACTTTCACATGCTGCCCTGGAAATAGTTCCTTTCAAATGAGATTTGGCTGCTGAAAGTGTGTACAAGGATGAGAGAAAAGAGCCAGGCTTAGGATCCTTCTCTTTTATTGAGGAAGCAGATGACCTGGAATACTAGGAATAGAGCCATTTAATCCCTCAAGAGAGGACCTTTGCGGTTCTCTTTCTGAAACTGTGATTATTTTGAGAGACATGTGGGAGGAAGACTAGTGATACTACTAGCTAAAACCAGTCTATTCTATCTCATCAGCTATAGACTCAACAAGGGTCAGAAGTGCCATCAGGGCCATACAATTACTTGTGTGCAGAGCCAGTGTACCAAACTAATTGGTGAAGAAACCTTTTTAAGTGTGGTACTGGCATCTAATTGGAAAACTAACATCCCATTTAAACATTTGACTCCAGATCCCTGCTTTTTCAAAAGATGGTTTCTCTAAAGATAGATATTTTTAAAACTTTATATAAGAGCTCTCAGTTGAATGTATATCTACACAGAGATTTGTACAAAAAATGTTCATCATAGCTTATTAATATTAGCAAAAAAGTAGAAACCCACTAAATGTTCATCAACAATCGAATGAATAAATTGGATTGAATGAATAAATTGAATAGATATTATTCCTACAATGAAATACACTCAGCAATAAGGAACTAATGACTCATATACTCAATGATATGGAAAATATTGAAACACGATGCTGAGATAAAGAAATCAGAAACAAATTAGTGCATACATATGATACCACTTATATAAAATTTAGAAAAGATATGTCTTATCCAGAGTGAGGGAATCTGGGCCAGTGGTTGCTTTTGGTTAGGGGCTGTGATGATGAAGGCCTAGGGCACATCTTTGAGTGATGAAAATGTTTTAGATCTTAATTGTGGGGGTGATTACCAGGGAGTATACAGTTGTCAAAATTCATGAAACTATCTAATTAAATATACATCTTATTGCATATGAGTTATACCTCAATAAATTAATTTTTTAAAACTCATATACTTAACGTTTTTTGGAAACAAATATGATATATATGTACGTGACTCTACTAAGCCTTGGAGGTGCCTGGTGAGATTAGAATTAGAGCCTAAGTCTACTTAAATTTCTTCTTCTCTTTCTATTATACTTAGGTTTTTCAGTCTAAAAAAAATTTTCCTCTTAATGAAAATAAACAAAAGCTTTATTTTAAATTTTCACCCTACTTTGCTTCTTTGTTGCTTCTGTGCAAATTTCTTTATGTAATAATGGACATTTATTGCTTTTGCTTTCATGATTCATCCCATCTCTTACATTCTAAGGTTTATCTCTACCCTTTAACTGAAATTTACTCAGAGAAAAACCACCAGTGGGCCAGCATCTTCAGTAATTCACCTCTTTTTTTTGTCTTCAGAATTTTTTCTAGTTGTGGCTTAAGATTTCTGGCTCCTTCTTACATCTGGGATTGCTTTTCTGTGATCTTTTTGTTTGTTTTTTCAAACTCCTCCCTGAATCCAGAATTCTACCAAGGTTTTCTTTCTCATATTCTTTTCAATACTTCTGAGCTAATGCTTTCTAAATATTTATCTTTCACTTATTTTTGAGCTTGTCCAAATAGTAAAATGTAGTATCTTGACGTTCTATACAAACTCATGTCTCACATCTAACATGAGTCTTCTACCCAAGATGCCTTGAACCTCAGATTTAAATTTCAGCATATGATTCACCTTGTTCTTCCTTGCATCTATTATGCAACATAATGTAGTGAAATCTGAGGATTTTTCTCTGAATGCGTCTCTTATGTCCATTATATATCTGTAACTGTTCTGGTAAGCAGTTTACATTTATAATTAGCCTTAATCATTGTAATAGCATCCCACTCGTTTTTTTCTAATTTATCCTACACATTGCTGCTAAGTAATATTACTAAAGCACCATACAGTTTGCATTTTTGATTTATTTACCAGTTTTCAACAGCTATGAGAACACTAAATTTTAATCAAACAAAAGCAAGTAAATTATTTCTTGAGGAACTGGAAAACATCAAGCATGAGCTGAAGATGGAGCATGGACAAATAAAAGAGCCTGCCCATATGCTTATTCTAACATTCAAAGAGCTTCTGATTTTCATTTCAACCAGCACTTTTTGCCAATTTTATTCCCCACAGATTGCGTTCAAGCTCCCTATGATATAAACCCATGGAGAGAATTTTGCCCAGAGATTGCCCAAGTTTGTATTTTTGCTGAGATTGATATTAACCATAAACAGAAAAATTATTATTCATAGAGTGCTTGATGCAGGCCACTCTGCCTAGCCTTTTGCACTCATGATTGCATTTCACCTTCAGAGCAATTCTATGAAGTTGGGTTTGTTATGTCCATTTTATAGTTCAAGATATGGAACCTCAGTGATGTTACATAACTTGCTATAGTCACACAGCTAGTAAAATTGAGCTAATTGACACATACAAAAACCCTTGCACTCCTCACTGTGATACACCGCCACATCTGTCCCTTTGCCAGGTTTGCCATACCTGTATGTAATCAATTCATCCTTATTTCAATGTTCCTTATAAAAATCTTTGCTCCTTTCAAGTTGAAAGTTATTATTACTCATCATCCCAAGTGTATTTTGCAATTGAAACTTTTATTTTTTGTCACTGTCACTTAAAAACTTACATTCTAATTATCTGTGCATGAGTTGCTATCTCTACAAGATGCTAACAACTTGAGGACAAAATTTATTACTCATGCATCTTAAAATCCAACTTTACACAAAGAAGAGAAGAAATATTTATAAGATAAAGGGATGTGCAAATGTACATACTTCTGGCTTACTAGAGCATAATTTAGAAAATTTACCTGAGAAAAAAATGAAAAGCAGTCTTAACTGCTTTTGTTCAAAAGTAGTTATTGTTTGCAAATACTAATATCTCCTGTAAATTTTAAGAACTGTGGTTCTCAGCAAGAGAAGTTAAGTAAAGAAAATTTCTCAGTGAGGGAATATCTTGGAAGCACAAGGTATAAATTTAAAAAATATATTGTTCTCTTCCATTTTTATTATTTATCTTTTATTACAATATTAAGTTTATGTTTACAGTGAATCGTATTTATAGGAGGATTCATTTATGTATCCTGAAGGATCATGTATTAAAAATGATTGGATAACACCTTTTGTCTTTTTGTCATTTGTATGACATAGAGAAATATTTTTAAATGTATAAAATGACATTTATATTTAACAAAAAGAACTATATGTCTTATATATAGTTTAAAAAAAAACTATTTGGACCATATCTCACATCACTGCATTTTGCTTGGTTGACAATAATGTCTCCTTACTATGTAAATTTGCCAATTTAAGAATAGAGTGCGTTATCTTATTGAGTATTATTATGCACCCTCAGCATCTATTTATTCCTATTAACTCAAGGTCAGCCTCCACCTTGTCCTTTTCTTCTTCTAATTGACAGTGGGCAAATCATTTCTGGTCAAGATCAGAAGCTCATCTGCCCATCTAACCCCGAACATCAATCCAACAAAAGAGCAGATCCCATTAGCATTGGAGTCATGACTAATACATGCAAAGGTCCAGTGAAAAGCAACAATGCACTTTGGCTCCTCCATCAATCTCTGGTACCTCAGAAACTAAGTGTAATGAACAGTAGGTCACAACCTATAGCTTTCATAAAATGTCCCTATAGGGATAACGTTATTATACATACAAAATGGTAATGTCAGATCATTATATCAAGCATTTTCTGAGCCAGAAAGTGTCACTGCATATCTAATTCTACTAGTAAACCAAGATTCAGATATGCAATTGCTGCTTATATTACCTTTATAATATCTCATTTAAAGCTTTTTCCAGGGCTGCATTCAAGACTGCTGCCTTCTATGCTACAGAAAAATGATGACATAACTTAAACAACACACTCTCAGATAATAGTTCTGAGATTTTACTAGTTCTTTGATTCATTTGCATAATCACATGTTCTGAAAGTGTATAAATGAATTTAAAATCTTAGAGTGCACAGAAATTGTGAAAGACTTAGATATTGCTCAACTTTATGGTCCTGAGGGAAGAAAAATAAGATTTTGGTTATATTCTGTGGTTCAAAAAACACTAAAATGATCCTTATGATTCCCATATTTGATAATATTTCTCCTGAAATACTTTTTCATTTAATTATTTCTTTTTTTACCTACTCTTTGTTTCCAACATCTCTCTGCCTTTTTGTAGTTTTCCCTTCACATGCTAATTTTAAAAGCAGTGTAGTTGTTTTGATAGGCTTAGAAATAATTCCTGTGGAGTTCTATAAATATGCAATACCATGCCCACATGAAAACATTTTGAGAATTTTTATCCTTCTCTGTAAAATTAGCCAGAAGTCTCTGTTTTAACACATGTTCTTTTGTTCATTCTTTGTTTGGCTGTATTTTGTTTTTCCCATGGCAAATCTTTTAATACTGGAATAAATCAATGTGTAGGAGACATCAGGCAACCTATCTAACAGCCTTTTTATATGGCGCTGGGGAGAACAACGGAAAATGGTCATTTTCTTAAGATCTTGACAATGAACAATTTGGCACTTGCAAAGCTTGTAACCAGACTTTTTGATGTAGTTGCCACCTCTGCAAGTGGCTGAGGTGGAGGTAAGGGTGAGGCTGAAGACATGAGAGCCTGAAACTATATTCACTAATACAGTAATTGCCTACTTTAGGAATAGAATAAATTCTGCAGATGTGTCAAATATATACAACAAAGACTCGATAGCAAAGAGCATTACATTTGTATAGTAACACAAAAATTTTCATATTTATTGCTTTTTATATTTTAATCAAAATATGTACAAACTATATGCAAGATAAGCTGATTATTTTTTAATTTTGCAAAATTTATTGGGATGACATTGGTTAATAAAATTTTATAGGTTTCAAGTGTACAATTCAATAATGCATCATGTGTATATTGCATTGTGTTTACCACCCAAAGTTAAAATTTCCTTCCGTCACCAAATAGTTGACCCCTTTTACTCCTATCTACCTCCTCCCTCCCCCACTTCCCTCTGGTAACCACTAATCCACTGTCTATTTCCACGAGTCTCTGTTAGTCATGCTTGTTTGTTGCTTAAAGTTTTCTATCTCATCTATGAGTGAAATCACATAGTTCTCAATTTTTTCCATCTTGACTTATTTTGTTTGGCATGATATTCTCAAGATTCATCCATGTGGTCGAAAATGGCAGTAGTTCATCTTTCCTATGGCTGATGATTTTTAATACAATTTGTACTACCTTGAGAAATGTACACCAATGCCCCTCAGGATGTACAGAAATTCTTTTCATCTTAAACCAAAGAAAGATGTGATGCAGCCAGCTTTTCCTTCGTGCCTTCGAATACTTAATAGTAGCAAGTGAGGTGCATAGTAGAGCACATTAGTTTTTATGTGTCTGTAGTACGGAAGGGCCACTTAGAGAGCTGATAGTTCCAGGTTGCCTTTAATATAATCGAGTGCCGCTGCAAACTGAATGGCTGAGTGCATTTCCCTGAGTGCCACACTTAGCATCAAAGAGCTACTTGTAGTCTTGGGAGAGCGAAATCTATTATTTTAATGTAGATAAATAAATGTACACTTTTATATACTCCAGTCTATGAATACTTTAATTCTATACAAGCTTTATTTAAATTAGTGGTGTGCTTTTCACAAAAACTTAATGTAAATTTTTAGAAAAAATGATAATAGAAAAACAGCTTGTAGAATTTGTTTCCTCAAAACAATGAAATAAGCATTTTTTTTTTTTTAAATTGCAATGAAAACTGAAACTAGGGAAGAGTCCAACTTCTTACCCTCAAATTTAAGAAGTGTTATTCAGGTCCAGTATAATTTTGGAATAAATTAGAAGATTGAAGAAGTCAGCACATGGCTTTTCTTTGCAGAGGAGGTTTAGTTTGGCAGAAAGTGTGACGAATACCTCAAAAAACTCACGGATGTCCTTGAACTGAGGATGGAGGGGTGGTATGCTGGTGGAAGCTGGGGTTATTTACCTGAAACTCCTCTCAGAGTGAGTGCCTCAGAGCCTCAGGTTCACAACAGAAACGGGGTAGAGTTCTCCCACAAAAATCATTAGAAGAAATGGAATAAAGTCCAAGATAAGTGCTTGATCAACTGGGACCGAGTAAAATCAGCAGAAAGATGTCTGAACAGGGCAAAACAAACAAAACAAAACAAAAACAAACAAAAAAGAGTATGGCTATATCGAAACTCAAATCTCGAATATATAAACATTTTGAAAACTCTGGAAGCAGAGAGAGATATAAACTTCATACAGAAACAAACAAGATACCCTCTTAAATATAGATTTTTAGAAAATATATGTATATCCCCCCCCCCCCCCAATTTGGAAAGGAAGAATGCAGTAATAATTCTTCCTGTCGGTGGCATTACAGGGCCACATTTTATTTACCCCCATAGCTGAACATTGGAATAAATATCTCAAACTCCTGTTCTTAGGGGAATCATCACACAGGGCCTAAAGCGATAAGGAGAAATTTCAAAAGGAATGTCTATGTACATTCCATTTGCAAAGAAAAGGCTTTCATGTAACTACACCCAGGTGAAGATCACATCCAGGGGAAAGTGAGTTTAAGAAGACCAATAGAGAATTTGAGATATATATACACACACTAACTATCAGACAATGAAGAAGGACAGCAACACAGCAATGAAAAAGACCGAGTCTGTTTTTCAAAAATACATTCCTGAAAATCAAAGGTATTAAATTGTTCTGAATTTTGCTTTCAGTGATATCCAATAAAATATGAAAACCATGAAGATAGAGATCAAAGGTGAGAAGGAAAGTGTACTGAGATGGCAAGGGCATGTGTAGATCTACAGGAGTAAATTGTTGATTAATTAAAATTATTACTGAAATTAAAAACCATTAAAGAAATCAGAGGAAAGAAATAATATAGTCAATTGTTTGATTGCTTCTGTGTGGCATAAGAGAAAGCTGGGTTCAGACACTAATTCTGCTGTTATTACAGGCATGAACTTGTCCAGATTAAAAAAGACTTTCTAAATATAGCTTTTCTCATTTTTAAAATTAGGATAATAACAGTACCTCATTAATCTGGCTGCAATGAGAATTAACTAACTGCATAAAATCCTTTAGCACAGAGCAATAAAAAAAAATTCACTTTTTTTCATTTCACAGTTTTTGTTTTGTTTTGCATTTTAATTAAGATATTTTTTAGAGCAGTTTTAAGTTCTCATCAAAATGGATTTCTCTTAAACCCCTTGTGCTCACACATGAATGGCCTCCCTTGCTGTCAACATCTCCAACCACAGTGGTATATTTATTACAATTGATGAAATTACATTCTCAGCCAAATTCATAATCTTTTTTGACTGAAGTCTTTGATTTACATCACAGTTCACTCTTGATGTTGTGAGTCCTGTGAGTTCGGACAAAGGTACCCATCATCATAGTATCATACAGAATATTTTCACTACCCTAAAAATTTTCTGTGCTCTGCCTATTCATCCATCCATCCCTCCACTTGCATCCAACCCTTGGCAAAAACCAATCTTTTTGCTGTCTCCATAGTTTTGTATTTTCCAGATGTCATATTGTTATAATCATACAACAATATGTAGCATTTTCAGATTGGCTTAGTAATTTGCATTTGTTTTCTCTATGTCTTTTCATGGCCCAATAGCTCATTTCTTTTTATTGCTAAATAATATTCCATTGTCTGGATGTTCCACAGTTTATTCATTCACCTACTGAATGATATCTTTGTTGCTTCTAAATTTTAGCAATTATGAAAAAAGCTGCTATAAACATCTATGTGCAGGTATTTGTGTGGACATGTTTTCCATTCCTTTGGGCGCATACACGTTGCTGGATGGTATGGTAAGACTATGTTTAGTTTTATAAGAAACTGCCAAACTGTTTTCTAAAGTGGCTGTACCATTTTTGCATTCCCACCAGCAATGGACGAGAGTTCCTGTTCCTCCACATCCTCATCAGCATTTGGTGTTGTCAGAGTTTCAGAATTCAGCCCTTCTAATAAATGTGTAGTGGTATCTCATTATTGTTTTAATTTGTGCTTCCCTGATGGCATATGTAGTAGGGTAATTCCAGCTTCATTGAATGAGTTAGGAACTGCTCCCTCTGCTTCATCCCCTGAAAGAGACTGGAGAGAATTAGTATAATTCCTTCCTTAAGTGTTTGATAGAATTCACTAGTGAAGTCATCTGGGCATAGTGCTCTCTGTTTGGAAGATTATTATTTATTGATTCAATTTATAATAGATATAGATCTATTCAGATTGTTTACATCCTCTTGCCTGAGTTTTGGAAAATTGTGCTTTTCAAAGAATTGGTTCATTTTATATAGGTTATTAAATGTGCGATCGTAAAGTTGTTCATAGTATTTCTTTGTTATCCTTTCAACGTCCATGAAATTTGTAGAGATGTGTCTGATATGGTTTCTGATTGTACTAATTTATATCCTTTTTTTTTTCCCCTCTTAGTTAGCCTGGCTAGACACACAATGATATTATAATTTTTTTCCCTAAAAAATCAGCTTTTGGTTTTGTTCATTTTTCTCTATTGATTTCCTGATTTTGAGTCATTTTTTCCCAAGTTTTTATTATTCTCATCTACATAATTTAGATTCAGTTTATTTTTTTCTAGTTTCCTAAAGTGATTAAGGTTTTTCCTCTTTTTCTGATATATGCATTTAATGTCATACATTTTCCTCTAAGCACTGCTTTCTCTACATCCTACAAATTTTGAATGGTTATTATTTTATTCTTATGTATTTGAATTTTTTACAAATTTATCTTGCAACTTTTTCTTTGACCCATATGTGATTTAGGGGTGTGTTTAGCCTCCATATTGAAATTTTCCAGTTATCTTTCTGTTAGAGATCTCTAGTTTGATTCCATTGTTGCCTGAAAGCAGACATTATATGATTTTTTTTTTTTTCAATTTACTAAGGTATGTTTCACAACTCAGAATAAGGTCTATCTTAGTGATTTTTTTACGTGAGCTTGGAAAGAATATGCATACTGCTATTATTGATGAAGAAGCCTATAGGTGTCAGTTATGTCTAGTGGGTTGACATTGCTGTGGATATCAAGTACCTCCTAATAACAAAGTAAATCAAGTTCCTCCTTCCCATCTCTGTATCATCCATGTCTTGCATTCTGTTTATATATAAGAATACATAAAAACACATATATGCTTATATATACATAATTAAATGCATTGTTAGTAATATTATTAGTTGACACTGAGAGTTTCAGCTACCAGAAAAGAAGTGATGATTCAGTTCTGTACAATGCTGAAGGAAATAAAAGTATCTCATTTTTTTTTCCCTTGATTTCCTAACAAGTACAAAAATAATAAGAGTCAGTAAGGAAAGTTTGCTATACTCCAACTTTGCTCTCAATAAAACAACCTCTATCTTTGTGAAACAGTTTTTTGTTGTTGTTGTTCAAATGCATATTGATATCCCCTTTAATGAAATTTTTATTGGTGTCTTTTTGCTTAGAGAATAATACCAATGTTTAACCTGGAAATCTGTAGCCTTGAAGCAATCCAGGGACTCTGATAGATATTTGAAGTTATAGCCATTTTAAAATTAGAATGTACATCACATTTCCATTTTTTTCCCTATAAATATTGGTTCTACTTTGCATAAGGGAATAAAAAAGATAATCAAGGAACAAATAACTTGTAGTGATTGGTAGTCACTTTTTTCTGTGAAGACATAAAGTACTGTGACAAGATGCTCTAATTTATATGTTCAAAGCCAAGTTCTTCTTTCAATGCAACTTAAGAAATGGAAGATTTAGCAATGTTCAAAATGATGCCACTCTTTAGTGACATGGATACAGCAAAAACAAAAAGAATTTCAGTGCTTACAACTTTATACCAAGAAGAAAGAGGATCTGAAATTAAGCAAGATTTAATATTCTCCTTGCTTCTGGTATTCAGATCTACATTTGATGCACACAGTCTTCACTCTCTCTGTGCTTATTGTATTCATTAGAAGCCAAGAGATGAAGCGAAAGGGCAATCTTACCATGTTCTCATTCTGATCGTTCCGCTTCTCACCCTCTTCACTGCTAACACTGAACTTTATGACCTCAATTATAACTCCCCAAAATAGAACATTTGGGTGTGGCCTAATAAGCTACTTCACACTCAATTCCTCCCCTCCCCCCACCAAATATACATCTTCTCCTTATTATAGTGGAAAAAGTGATTAGGATGATTGGACGACTACATTCCTTGAAGAAGCTGCATATGACATGTTCTGAGGCAATGATGTAGTCGAGTGTGAAGAAGAGGAGATAGGAGTTTGTGGATAAGCAAGAGAAAGAGAGAAAAAGTACTGTTTGGAAATTTAATAGTGTGAGTTCCTTGACATTTTAGCATCCTAGAGAATAAGGCAGAAATATTAATTAAAAATTTGTACTGTTTTACTTTTGAAAGGCAAAGAGAGTGGATGCACTTTTGAGACTTTGAAGTCAATCTTAAAATTTTTTAGTTATTAAATTCACTTGCATCAGGAGGCCTTGGCAGTGTTTTAACTGTGAAGTGGTATATAGTAGTTTAGGCCAGGACTATAAGAGATAATCGTGACTTGTAGTGTAATGGTCATTGTAGTGATCAAGTTAATAAATGAATCTGAGCTACGTAGAGGCTAAGTCAATAGTCTGAGTGTTGGATTGGATTTGTATTTTGCAGGAGAGAAAGTGGTAAAGAACATTTCATTTAAGCTTAATTTAAGTGGTTTCTGGCAAGTTCAGCTACTTAGATGAATGAATAGGACTAAGTTTGAGTGAAAAAATCAAGAATTTGGTAATTTGGTCTTGAAACATTTCTGGGTTTTGTGACTATGTATCTAAGTACATATACTAAATAAGTAGTTGGATGTACTTGACCTTTATTTCTTAGGAAAGAATTGAAGAGGCTAGAGGATGATAGCTTGATTCTGCATGATTCTGAGCTGAGGTCTCTAAGTATGAATTTTTCCCAGCATTTTCTAGATATATGACAATGGATGAGTTATTTAGATTATTGATGCCACTGTTTTACTGTTTGTTAGATCAAAATAATTATGGTACTTAAACTTACTGAATTATTATAAGAAGTGATACAATATATGTAAAATTAAGTGCATAAAAATACTTAATAAGGGGAACTTGCTATTATTGGCATTGATATTACACTCATTAGTGTGTTTATGCGTCCATCTTCCATGCTGTAACCTCCTCAAGATCAGGGGTTTTGTGTCATTTATCTTTGTTGTTCTAATATTGTCCAGCACTTAAGTACTCATTAGCATTCATGGATTTTAAGTGAATGACATTCCACTCATTGTTTCAGAACTGGGTTATATTCAGCTTTTTAAATAAAGGGATAATAACCCATAACAATGATATACGTTCTCAGGGCATAGAATAGGCTTTGGATTCTGAAGCACACATCCCAGAACTTGATTTTATGCTCTGATTCATTAAGGAGTTTTATATATGATTTAGATGACTTCAAACAAATAAGCAATGTAGAAGCTGGCTCTGTGTCTTAAACCTCTTTCATATTCTTCAAAGCTACTAGAAAGTAATTTAGTACATACAGGAAGCTCAATACATATTTCATAGAACTGTAGCATCTGAACACTGACATGAAAATTAGAGTGACCTTCTTGGGTACTGGTAATGAACTAGTGGCACAGGGAGGCTTCCTGGCTTGAGTGAGTGTACAAAATGCAGCAGGGCAGACACAGTAACTCCTGTCTCTCACTCCATTGTAATGGAATAACGTATTACTTCTTTGTTCACTTATTTCTTGACACACACACACACACACACACAACAGCAATCAACACTTAGAAAGTGGTAATGCTGGAAAAATCCACTAGCATTCAAAACGAGTGTTGCAGCTGCTCCAGCCAGAGCTGAATGAAGATGACACCATTCACTGTCTCAGTTACCTACCTAATGCTGCTGTAACAAACCACCACAAATGTAGTGGTTTAAAACAACACTCATTTATTACCTTACAGTTGTAGAACAGAAATCCAGCATGGCATGGCAGATGCTTTGCTTAGGGCATCCCTGAGCTCAGAGGTATTGGCTAGCATGGCCTTTCTCTTGGGCTCCAATTTTTTTCCTAAACCCACTGGTTGTTGGCAGAATTCAGTTCTTTGCAGTCATAAGACTGATGTCTCCATTTCCTTGACACATGTCCCTCTTTCATTTTCATTCCAGCAACAGAATGTACTATCCTGATGCTTTGATCTGAGTAACCCCTCTGTTACATCTCTCAGATTTCCTTTTCTTCACTAAAAGGAAAGAAAGATCAGTTTTTAAGGGCTCATGTGATTAGGTTGGCCCTACCCATAGAATCCAATATAATTTTCCTATTTTTAAGTTAACCGATTAGTAACTATTACATCTGCAAAATTCCTTTTGCCATGTAATTTACCATATTTGTGGCTATGACACTGGGGCTTAAAAATTATGGGAGCCAAAGTTCTGTTCATCCTAGTCTCAAACCAAAGTTTCAATAACAATAAAAAGCAAATGGTGCCATGTTTGATTTCAAATTTGCAGCATTTCTAATTGGTCAAACAACCAAAGGTAAACATCTGTCACCCTAATACTATAGCCAATGTATATAAACTAAACTCACTATTTTACAAATAGAAGACACAGACATACATGTAAACAATGGGGAAAAAAATGATTCCATGAAGCAGTTGATGGAAATATGATACTTTTTTAATTACTAATCTTATAATGTAGATTCTGAGCTTACACACATTGTTGAATGTGAATAAAAATATATGTTTGTAGCTTTGTGAATGTTCTAAAAACATTGAGAAAAAAATGACAATATTTTAAATGAAATTAAACCATTCGAAGAACAAAGCTGTATGCCATAAACATAATTATGTTACGGAAACAGACAGTGAATGCTATCTTATGGTTAAAATGCATAGTTCTACAAAGTCTATGTGTAAAAGGCAGTCCTAGGAGATAATTGAAAGTTGCTGTCATTATTATCATGAGCATTAAAACCCGATAGTGTTTGAATGCTATCAAATAGCATCTATGTAAGTAAACAAGTGTTTATCTGGGTGGTTAAAAGAAGACGTAGATTACCCTGGGACTTACAGACTGAAACTGAGATGTAAACTTTAAACCTCTTTGTTCCTGGATTGTTAGCCTCAAGATTGTTCTCCGGAGATTTGCAGCTGCTGCAACAAATAAGTAATGCTTCCAAATCATCCCCTCTTTTTTTTCAAATCCAGTAGGTTTTTTTCTCTGGGAGTTATTTTTTATTCTTAGATGAGAAGTGATATGCACACTTTTATTTGGTTCCTTTTTTTAAGAGACAGATGGGATGCAATTTTTATTAATACCTTGTATTTTCTTTTGTGTGAGTCCATGTGAAGGAAGAAATGTTAGGGCGTGCCTTCGAGTAGGATGCTTACATACTCTCTAATTTCATGTATGGAAAACACAGCACTATTCTTCCCCTCAAATTGAACAACAACACAAAAAGAACATTTTACTAATTTATTTTTTTAAACAACAAATGGCACAATATGCAGCAGTTTTCATGGTGAAAGTTGTTACATGTTTTGAAATATCACTTTTATATTTATTTTCTTTAGAGATCTAATCTCCTGTGTTATTATCTATAGTTATACATGTTTTAAAGGTATAAACAATTATTTAAAGCATAATCAAAGGCAAGATAGTATATGTACTGAATAAAGACTAAAGATAGGATTTCACATCATTATGAAATGATCATAGAGAAAATGATGTATTCTTATATCATGTAAGAATAACATAGAGAGCAAAATTTCAATTACACACTGTACTATTCACACTCTAGGGAAAAAAAACTAGGTATTTGAAACAGTGGGAATTCAATGTAGGAAATCAATGACAGGAAGTAGAATAGCTGAGAAACCAGCTCTTATAATAAAGAAGCCTAACAGAAAGCTACCACGCTGTCTAGAGGGATAAAGGGAGAGATGTTCTATTTCAAAAGCCCTGGGCCTGGATCACCCAGTGGGAACTGTAACCAAGAAGTCTCCTGTGGAAACTGGAGCTAGCTTCTAGAGATGACACCTGAGTCAGTGTTTGAGGGGAAAAAATATCTAGGCTTTTTCTTCTTGCTCTCAAGATGCCCCTCTGATGCCTCTGGCTCAAGCCAGGGAGGTGCCAACTAATACGGTTACTGTAAATCAGCCCATAGTGCATCCCTAGCCAAACAGAAAAGAGCAAGAGCCAGGCTATGAATGGCCCTGAGGTCATCAGGTGAAGAACCAAACAGCCATGTCTAATGAACTTTCTACCACACCGCTCGTAAGCTACTCCTGGCACACTCTCTAATATTACGATACAGTCTTTATTTATTTTTGTTTCAAAACAACATATTCTCTCTTCCTCTTTCTATTCCCCTTTTTCTTTCTCTTCCTCCCCAAAGCTTAATACCGATAGAGAAAAACTGAGATTCAGAATTTCTAGGTTTTCTTTTTCTCTTTTCTCACAGGTTTTGAAAGTGTAGACTCAGAATCTCTTAAACTCTTGGTGACTCAGTGCATTAAAGGAAAATATTAGAAATAATCTTTTTAATTTTAATTTTTAAAATCCATTAAAAATCTGTATTATAAATTTTTTATCAAATTCTACCTTGTTAAAAAATACTTTAACCTAAGAAATTATGCCCAAGTTAAATCAGGCTAAAATACATAGGAAATTAATTACATTTAATAAAATGGCAATATCAAAAAATCTAGAAATAATATATAGTGTGAAATATTAGTATTGTTTACTCTGGATAATGATATTAAAAGTGATTTATAGATTTATATGTTTTACTTTTTGCTATGTTTCTAAATTTTCTAAAATGAACATGTATCATTTAATAGAAAAATAGAGTTAAAAACAAAATGACAACTAGAGCTTAATATTTGTGCACTTGTTATATTTTCTTGGTTTTAAAGAAGTACTCTTAAGGGACAACAGATAATACTACATATAATAAATATTAAGCAAAGGGGAGATATTGCTGAAAGCTAGCACTGAAAATTAAACAGCAATACAGTTAGTTGGACATTTGTTCTTTTAAAACTGGATCTTTTTCTCCCGTTCGGGAAAAAGCCCACAGGAAAGCAAAGAACAGTGAAAGATTATTAAAATAGAAATGACCCCTACATGATCTCAGAGGAAGCTAAAATAATGAAAACAGAACAAAGCAGAAAAAAATGAGAAATTATTCTATTTTAATATCTATTTGAATGACTGGTTGATTTGTCATAATTTAAGTTTTAATATCAAAATAACAACTATGACCCTTTGTTCAAAGCTCACTATGTGCCATGGATGGTGTTGATCTCTTTGCACATAATTTTCTTACAACATTATGAGCTGAAAAGTTCTATTACATTGTCTCTTTAATAGAAACAACTGTTTAAAGAGATTTACTAAGAAGTAGTAAAAAAAAATAAAAAAGCATGAAGTTATACAGCCAAAAAGTTAGAGTGGGTAATCAAATACAGTTTTTAACCTCAAAACTTTGCTTTTACCACTAACCTGCATGCTTCTCTTACACCATTGCTAGAAAACTTGGGTAATCATTTTCATAACTATTTTGACCAAGCTTTGCTGAGCTTTGTGATCTATATCATCTAAGTATTTGATGGAATTTTTAAATGTAATTAGGAGTTGATGGGGGGAAAAAGACTACAATAGACCCCATAATTAATCTAAATTAGTATAAAACATTTATACTAAATTTAAGAATAAGTTTTACATAAATCCATTGATCTGTTTGTTTAAGTTAATTTATATTTGGGTTGGTGACCCATATAATTATTGAATTAGGACACATAACTGAATCTATAGGTTCTTGTGTATTATAAGAGTAGTCAAAACTGCTAAATTTAACAAAGAGACATATTTGAATGTATGTGTGTGTGTGTGTGTCTACACACATAGGAATGCATCAAAAATAATGAAAAAATAATTTTTCTTTTAGAAATGAAAAATTAGACTTCTATGCAGAGGAAAAAGCCTCCCAGGTATATCAAAAATTCTCATATCAGAATGTCTTTTAGGAAAAGCCTGGCAAAGTAATTCAGTCTAGTTGGGGTCTTTTTTTTTTTTTTTTTAAAGAACAAAAATATTTAATCTAACATGAACATTTAATTTTCTTTTCAAATTACCAGAAAAAAAAATTAGCAGAGAGGCTTAATCTACCTGATAATCTTGTATAAGCTTTCAATTCATTAATACCTTATTTCGTAATCTTACAGGAAATAACTTAAAGAAAAAAATTAATATTAGTAATATTAAATTAAATTTTACATCTCACTATAACTTTAAAATGAAGTCTAGATTTAAAATATATGTAATCTAGTAATTTACATGTATATTTACATACCCAAAGTTATTTATTTCAAACAGTTCCTTCATAACAATTATAGTACATGTGCGTGCATTTATGCATTTAAAGTTTCAAATATATTTCATGGTTTTATGGAAACTTCCTTTTCATTTCTGATAGGTGGTTATAAAGCTTCCAAAGGCAGTTTATTTTTCAATGAGTAAGAGCCTAAATTATCTTATTGACAGTACATAAGCAAGATGTGTATTAACAAAAATGACTTTTGGGGTGGCAAAAATATGAATATGAAGCATCTCTTGACCAAAATTGAGGACAGATGGTGAACAAGTATATTATATAAAAGTGCAACTGCACAGGGAATATTCAAGTGGGCAGAATGTGATTATGTAAATGAAAAATTCACTTATAACCAAGAGTGCCAGATACATAGTGAAACTCAAATTGAATTATTCAACAAAGTATAGAGAATGTTCCTAGATTTATGATCATCGCCTAAAGGGTTGGTCTCTGGAAAAATGAGGAAGCAGCTACACTTGATCCACATTCCTCTTACCCGGACTTTTAATATTTTATTCGTTGTAGGATAAAGGGTGACTTTTAAAGGTATGCCTTCTTTTCTACAACTCCATTTTATCGGTGTTCTTTTTTTGTCGATTACTACTGTCATGTAGAAAATAACTTGACAAGTAAATACACACTTAGTCACAACATGAATGTTACTTGAACAGTGGCATTATTTGAAAAGATATCACTGGAAAAAGACAATGAGTAACTATTATCACCCACTGCAATACTGCGATTTATAAGAAATATACATATATGGTCATTTGTATGATCAAAATATATTTTTCATATATATTTAGTCTCTTCCACAGTTTTTGGCTCACAGTTCTGAAAACTCTTGGAATTTCTTGTGACAAAAGCCATAAAGGAGTCTTTTGATATGTTAATTTGTTAATTTTGGACCATGCCCAAGGGTGGGAACTGGTTGTCAGGAGAACCAACCTTGTGATTAGAGAGTGGGAACTTAAATTGTCACCCCAAGACTTCTAGGGAAGGGAAAAGGGCTGGAGATTGAATGGATTGCCAGAGCCCAATGAGTTAATCAATCAGCAATCCCAGAATAGCTTGGTGGTATGGGGGATGCCTTCCCCAGCCCCGTCGCAGAAGTAGAAATTGGTCTCAGAACCATAACACCCACCCATTCAAGAAAATAACAAAAATATGATTTAGGAGACATTCTAAAGTATTCAGATCACATGATATAGTTGAATGTCTATTTCAGCTATCTGTGATGAACCCATGGTTGTACACCTTTGATAATCTAAGAAAGCCCTCTAATGTCTTCGGTAAATAAATTATATTTGTTTTTGATGTAAGCACAGACTGAAATATTCAGAGTTCAGAGGTGTCTAAGGCTTTTTTTCCAAATTAATGTTAAGAAGTACGTGAGATTTTACCCACTTGCAAGCTAACAAGTTAGTCTGGCACAGTTTCATAGATTCTGGTAGAAGGCATGAGACTCATGGGTCAGAGACAGTGTACTTAATTACTCACAGTGACAGTAGTAGCCAGTGTATCAGCATTTTCTTGTGCCATTCCTTGAACCTTGAATCCCAAAGGTGATGTGCAAAGAACCAACTACCACCTACACACACAATTTGTTGAATTATAAGTGAGGACCCCTGAACTTAGGAAACCCGAATCATTTATAATGGGCAGTAAGCAGCTTGACTTTTGCTCTGGAGGGAAATATTATCTCTGTCTCCCAAGATTGTGCATAGATCTGCCCTTTGTTCCAGAAAAATAACCCATCTCTATCATTCATCCTTGAAAAGATGATGTAAAAAGGTCGTCGGTGCCTCATTTGCAAGACGTGCAGAGATACAGAGAGGCACAGACAATTGTTGTCACATTGAACATCATAAACAGTAGTATAAAGTATGATAATCAGCCCTTGCAAAGTAGGGAGCATTGTCCCACACATTTTAGTGATATTTATTATTATCAAATGTTTGATTCAAAATAGTCTGTTGATTCTTTGGCAACACTTATAAACTTTGTTCAAATTATACATTCTAAATTATAAAAATAATTCTCTTAAGTCATTTACTTTTATTTATTTACTTTTAAAATTAAAATAGTACCAGTGTATAAAACTTTCATTTTCTTATGGGAGTCACTGAATAAACATTGATAAATGCTTTAAATCCTTTCTAAATTTATTATGACTCTAATGTGACATAAGACTTATTACAGAGAACACTTTTACAGCCTGTCGTCGTTTGTCATCTGTGTTATTACTCAGGATGACATTTTTCTGACAATAAAATCACTCTAAGTGTTGGACTCTGGGCTTAATTTGCCCACCTGATGAGGTCCTAGCTAGTTTGTTCTTTCCATCAGACCTTACATGTATAAAACTGAGTTGATAATATGCTTCAGGTCATGGCTTACTAGCACCATTGCTCAGTGCAATACATCCCGTTCTTCATATGATTTTCCTTCATCTCTCCTCCATGCTTCCACGTGTCTAGAAACAGTTATTCAAGAGTATGTTATGTATGTCCTTTCAATTCTGTTTCCAAGCTTTGCCTTAGGTAGTGTCAAAAATATTGGTGCCATTTTGTGTATTCTTGATTCTTATGTTGCAGACATTATTTTTGTTAAAAACATATTCTTGTTCTATGCTTTTTCATTCAACGTTATGGTTTTGAGATCTATTTGTGTTGCTACATGTAAATCTAGTTGATTACTTCTGATTGCTTTATGGTATCTCATCATATGCCTATAAAACATTTTACATCCCCGCTGCTATAGCGATACACAGCTCTGTGGGTACTTCTATTTGCTACCCACGAGCAACATTGTGATAAAAATCTTCATGTGTTTCTCCACGTGGACCCATGGCAAAACAGGTCATCATATTGTACACACATTAATGAAGGCTAATTAATTAACAATCACTAATTAAGGGCCAGTACTCTTTACATTATCACTTGCATCCTTTTTTTCTATCTTTTTTTGCATATTATTATGAATTTCTTGTATTTTCATATATCGAAGTTTTTTTCGTGTAACTTTTTATTTTACTAAGGTAATTAATCATTCCATTTTGATAACACATAGGATTGAGCCTCCTTACATTGATAGCCTTGTGTCTAGCAATTTACTCAAATTATTAAGCCTCTAAAGTAGATCTATTTTAAAGAAGTAGAAATGGGGTGCCACAACATGTCCTATAGGCTATCTCTGATCTACTTTATGCATGTGGACTGGGCTTGTTGCAGGCTGGGACTCAGTAGAATGGGACAATGGGAGAAAAGGAAGAAACCAGGCTTACACAAGACCAAGTCCAGGGGAAATAAGAAAAGCACTCCCAGTTACCTCTCCTACCATTTGAGAGATGCCAGAAGATTTACCTGTGAGATATTTACTCCTCTAATTTCAAGATTTTACTTCTATTAAGATGCATACAACTTTAATACTCAAGTCATCTTATACTATACAGAATTACTGCCAACGTGTGACATACCTGGAGAGTAGGAAAGTGCTACAAAAAGTTATCTACTGGATGCAGAGCATTTTTTAGTGCAAAATGTAGGAGGGACATTCTTTTCTGGAGCACAAAGAGCTCCTGGACTTTTTGTCAACTAAGGCAAATGGAGGCAGTCTCAACCCCACTGTACCTCAGTTTCCTCCTCTATAAAATACAGACAATAAAAAGAGTAGAGATTTTTATAAACATTAAATGACTAATAATGTTTTTAGAAGAGGGCCCAGAATATAAATTCAATAAATATTAACTTATTATATTATAACATTACATTTATTAGTTAATAAAAGATGTTAAGACTATCGGCATGACTAAATATAGCTGAATACCTACCTACCTCATTCTGTATGTCAAAATACATTTCAAGATGATCAAAGAGTTGCATAACTTGTAAATGAGAGTACTAGATGAAAACATCAGAAAACAGACACAACACCCAGAAATCTTAATGGAAAGAATAACATCCAACCTCAAAATTTTGGAATTTCAACTGTTATAATAATCCATAAACTAATTAAAACACATTTGCTAACCTAGAAATATTTACAACATATCTAACCAATGTTATATAGTACCTAAAAAGCTTTTGAAATGTAAAAAGAAGATGTATTAACTTGTGATGGTTGAAATGTGTCAAAGTTCTCCAGTACCTCAGCACATGAACTTATTTGGACATAGTCTTCTCAGAGGCAATCAAGTTAAACTGAGGTCTTTAGGGTAAGTCTTAATTTAACACAGCCAGTGTACTTAATAAAAATCTGGGAAATGTGAATGCAGAAAGAGACAATGACACCTACAGAGGGAAGACACTGTGAAGACACAAGAAGAACATTATCTATAAGCCAAAGAACTCCCATGGCTACCCAAAGCTAAGAAAGCAGCATGGAGCAGATTCTCCCTCATAATCCTCTGAAGAAACTAACCCTGCTGACACTTTTCCAGACTCTTGGTCTCCAGAAATGTAAGGCAATAAATTTCTTTTGGTTAAGTCACCCACTTTGTGGTCTTTGTTTTAGCAGCCATAGCAGATTAATACATATGTCATTGAAAAATGGACAAAAACAATAACAGTCAATTAATTATAAATGAAAACCAAATGCCTCATGTATAATGGAAGAGGAGGAGCCTCTGAGACAATGTATAAGGTCAAAGTGGAACAACTTTACATATCTTTTCACCCACTGATAGACTGGCAAACATCAAAAAGTTTAGAAATGAAGGTTTTAGAGCATAAGAGGCTACAGGTTATTATATACTTTGGGTGAAAGTATAAATTGATGTGTTTAGTTTGGAGGGCAATTGGATGATATCAACCAATGCTTCAAATAAACACATTTCTGGACCTATCAGGATACATGTCTTGTTATAAAGACTTTCAAGATATACTCTTCTTCCCTGTGCATCCCTGATAATAATAAAGCTAGGTTTTAACTTTATTTTTTCCTTTCCCTGCTCCCTTTCTCCTTCTGTCATTTAATCTGACTCCAAATGAAGCAACACCCCTTTCCAAATCCATACTTAACAAAGACTGAGTAACATACAAAATGAATATTTCTCAAACTTAGATCCAAAACCATTTAAGATGACACTATTTTTTATATGATCTAATTCAAACTTCAGCAAAATAACTGGCAATAGTTATTTGATAGCCAAACTTTAAAAAGTAATTTTAATATATTTGCAAAGATAATAGATAATTATCTATTTTGTACGCTATACCCACTATAATGTAGATGCTATATCTATCCACTTGCAAGATTTCTGGAACTGATTGATTAGCTTCTCGATCTATAAAGCTGTAGGTTTGCCATTACATTTTCTCATAGCATTCCATTGTGAGTTCACCTAAAGTGCGGCTTCACCAGGGACTGTTTCTTTGTTTCGTTTCAATGAATGCTACCCTTACAAATGCATTATTGATTTTTCTTCCAAACCATAATGATGCAAAGTGCAATAGCTTGACAAATTTATGTTTATTGCTAAAATCCTGGCTTGACAAGCAGCTGTGACTTCCTTTACTTACATAGTACCATTATTTCATACACGTATATGTCACTGATGTTGCATTTGAATAAACATTCAATTTGAAATCATGTTATATGAAATAAATGGAAAATATAACCTTCTGATTAAATGAGAAATAGAAATACTATGTTATTTTTATTGCCTTCTACATATAACCTTTAGTTCAGAATCAGTGACTTTGAAAGCCTAGAATTACCAAGATTTTTTGAACAAATTTATTAATGTGTAAAGCAATCAAGTTGCTGGATCTTATTAATTCTTTAATAAGCAATAAATGATTAACTGCAGAAAAAACGATAAGGACTGGTGGCAGTGGAGAGGAAATACGACGCGTTGTATGAAATTAAAGAAAAGCTCAGCACCTGTCAGAGTCAATATTTGTCTACGTGTTCACAGCAGCAAACAGAGAACGGCGTATTTATCATTTGAGAAAATCTGTGCTGAAGAGCAACTGCACAGATGCTAAGATCTTCCCACCAACTCCATCACTTGATTGTTAGCTGTAAGAATGAGAGTTTCCCGCATCATCGCCTGGAGTTCAATGTTAATGCGTTTTTCACTAATTTGAAGAACGTGACAACTCCTGAGAGAGACACGGTGAAAAAAGAAAAAGAATAATAAAAATAAAAGTAAAAAAAATAAAAATAAATAGAATTGTTGTTAGATCTACTTATTGAGACCGGATACATCAAGATTCAAGATGAGATGCTGTCATGGAATTATGATTTTTCGTTTTTCTTTCTTTCACCTACCTGGTGTATCTAAGTGCTGAAAGTTGGAGCCGACATCTGCTGAAATACTGTATTCATTAATCATGTAGTAGGGAACATGCACAAGTCACACTGGGGATATTACTTCAGAGCCTCTAATAAGGTAGGTCAGTACAGATTAGTGTCTGTTCCTCACTCTGGAGTGTTGCGTGTTTTCTACTGTATGTAGAAGGGTATCTCCACTTCCAAAGCAATCAAGAGACATTATTCGAAAGCTCATACCCAACATTTATTCTTGGCTACTTATTCATAGCCAAGAATAAATGTTGGATAAGGATAGAGGAAAGTCTCTGGGCATCAACATCTCTTGTTTAATACCGCCATAGATTCTAAAGTTCATTTAAAACCATTTCACATATTTGAAAGAGAATTAAACAAACACACTCATCTTTAACATGGAAAGTCTGCTACTGACATCCAGTTATCAGTGACTTTAAACATACCTTTCTTCTGTACCTCTTGAAAGGTACTCTTCAAAGGATCTTCTGATTTTAAGGGTCAGCAAGCTACAGCCAGCTGGTCAAACCCTGCTCACTGCCTGATGTTGTAAATGCAGACCCGTTGGAACACAGCCACCACCATTTGGTTACATATTTTTGATGACTTCTCTCAGGCTACAAGGGCAATAGTGGTACTTATGTTGCATTATAAATTTTCTAATGAGACCTTGATATTAAGAAAGTTTTGGAAGTCTATAAATAGAAGAAAAATAAAAGCAATTACGTTCTACAACCTTGCAAGTCAATTCTACATTTCCCGTAAAAACAGATGTAAGCATATAATGCATACAGAGTATGTAATCAATATTTTAAATATAGAAATAAAACTATTCTAATAATTACATCAAAATCATTTTTATTATCTCCCTAGTGAAAACACCGTATAGATAGGAATTTGTGTCTGTTTGTTCAGTGCTAAGCTGCAGTGTTTAAAATTGTGCTTGGATAATATTAGGTTCTGAATATTTGTATGTTGGAGATAAGAGAAAAAAATCTAGATAATAAGAAAAAATATAAATAATTTTTATTTTGTACTTTTAGATTTTTATACAGAAGAAATTTATGATTTTTATAACGAAAATCAATAGTTTGAATAAATAACAGTTGATATAATTTGGATATAATACTCTAGTTAAATATTATAGCAAAAGAGATCAAGAATAAAGTTCACAGGGCACAACTTGTACCTTGGTAAATAATATGTTTCTCAATTGGTTAAATAAATAAAATATATTTTAAAGAGTTAAATTATGGAGTAGTTCTCAAAAGAACAAAAACTATTTACATCTCCTGTTGTACATGAATAAATGTCAGGAGAGCTATAAAATACAGGGATATTTTAATAAATCAACAATGTAATACAGTAATTTAGAATTTAATTAAATATATTTTTAAAAGTAGAGTGAGTTCTCTAAATAAAAAAAGAATAATTTTGCATACAGTAAATAATGAAGTCATAGCAATATTGATAAGACTTTATAGAGAGTTACAATTTTGGAGAATCACACTTAAAGATTTGTAATACACATATCAAGAGTTAAACTTAGAGAAGAATGTGAGGTAAATTCTGAGGGGAAAAAAAATGTTTGTGAGCCTCGTGTAATCTCAGCATTGTCTGGAATTAGAGAATGTTTGATGATCACTGTCTTCTATAATAGCTCTTTTTTTCATCCCATGCCCTCTATTTTTTTTTTTTAATTTAAAAATTTAAGATTCAACTTTCACTCACGATCCTCAGTATATCTCTCACTATCCCTCAAATAAGTTACAAGAAAAACTTCTCTGGTATTTCATTTAAAGTTTAGTAATCAAAAAATCATTAAAAATAATTAATAAATACAGTTATGTTTCATTTGAGAAAGACAAGATATTGTCTTGTTCTTAGAAATTCAGTTGATAGCTTTGTAGCCTATCTTATTTGTGTGTCTTGAAATCTGTACTGATATGTAGCTGGGTCATCCCGATGCCATTTTATTTCTGTTAACACCCTCCAAATTCAAACCCATCTTCAGAATCTCCTTCCTTCTTTCTCTTCCCTACTCCACTCACCTACCTACCCATACCCCATGCTGCCTTCTCAGTGCCATGATGATGTATTTGTTATTACTTTATTCCTTAGGAGTATTTCTCTTAGAAATTTAGTCTGCAAATCTCAGCCTCATTTTTCCCCCCTGGATTCAGTCCTTCAGGAATTCTGGTGAATAAAATCCCTCACTCCCTTAAGTATTGGTATTTAATTCTCTGTGGTTGTCTATAATGAGTAGTTAGTATGGGATCTATTTTTGTAAACAAAGTGCTCTTTTGCTTACAGTAGGTCAGATTCCTATCAGGTATTCTGTAAAGTTACTTTCACTCAAGTTCACTGCCTCCAGTATCATTAAAGGAATGCACTACCTTTGCGTTGGAAGAAAATCATGCACGTCCAATTCCCATTGAATCAAGATGCAACATAGATGAAGCAAATGTGAGACTATCTCCAGCCCAGATGATTTCTGTGAAAATTTAAAAGGTTTACATGTACCTGGGTGATCATGGAGAAACCCTGAGGCACTAGGAGTGGAAAGTCAGTGGTCATACTACTGAACATGAGCCATAGGTGAGTATTGAGGTAAACCCCGATCATTAGCGTATAAGATATACAACATGCCTTGGAAGCCTGCTTGATTCATTCAATTTATTTCACCAGGGAGAGACAATTTCAGGTCCCCTATTTATAGTCCAAAATCTTGAGTACGAAGTCTACCATTTGGTCATTTTTTTGTGTGTATTTTTTTGGTAGTAGATTTATTGTGATTGATATAACTTCCACGCCACACAATTGACCCATGTAAACTATACAGTTTAAGGTTCTGTTAGTATATTCACATGATTGATTATGCAACCATCACCACAATCTAATTTTAGAACAGTATTGTTCCCTCAAAAGAAACCCAGTAATCATTTCACATACTCCCATCCCAAATACTAACCCTAGGCAACCACTCATCTACCCTCTGTCTTTTTATATTTGCCTAGTGTATGAATTTCATCTAAATGGAATTTATCTATCTATCATCTATCTATCTATCTACCTATTTATCTATAGTCTTTTGTGACAAGCATCTTTCATCGAGCGTAATGTTCTATCTACATTGTAGCACATAGCAGTACTTTGTTCTTTTTCAGTACCAAATAATATTTCATTGCATGATGGTACATAAATGAGCTAAGGATAGATCCTATGAATTGGCTTCTAGGTTGTTTATTTCTTCACTGCAGGCTGAGACACATTAGTTCAAAATCCCATGTTTATAATAGGTGCTTTAAAGCTTGTCTTCTAAATCCACCATTTAGGTGCTTTTTAAGGCCAATTGCTTTGACTGCTTTTTTTTTCCAGTATATGGATCACATTTTCCTGTTTCTTTGCATGTCACACAATTGTTGCAAACTGAATTTTATAAATAATATAACAGCAGTAGATGTTAAACCTCCTTTCCCCTTCCCTAGGTATTGTTCTTGTCATTTGCTTGGTCATTTATTTATCAGTGAATTGATTGAATTTATTCAGAAAAGTATATTATGTCCACAATGTTCAGCCCCTGATGTCTCTGCTCATATCTGTTTTCTCATTTTGATCTTTTAACCTGACTACATATGGTATTGGTCCGGCATTGGCATAAGCCACCTATTGGTCACTGGTTGTGCTTAAGTCTGCTTAAACCAGTTAGATTTTTACCATTTACTCTTGGATATATGTGTGACTTAAAGGTTGCTATTACTGATCAGTGAATTTACATTTTGTTTTGTTTTTTGCTTCATGTTTCACTGGGGACTAGTACCTGAAAGTTTTCATCTCTAATTGCTTCTGAGAGGGTACAAGGTTGGGGATATACACATTTTCCCAGACTTTAAGGGATGAGTATAATTTTTCACACTGGCTTCCTAGGAGTTACCTTGGGTCAGAATAGCTTATTGCTCAATCAGTGTTAGGTATGAAGTTGTATTTAAGCTCCTTGTGCCAGTTAGGCTCCTGGCTGTGTTGATGGGTCTGGTGCAGCTAGAAGACTATTTCACATCTGCTTCATTCCCTCCAGTGATTGCTAGTGAATGAGTACAGCTTAGCATATGCACAACCTTCCCAACCTCGGAGTTGACTGATCCCAAAGGGCTCCTCTTGGTTGTCTTTTTGCCTAGTTCTCTCTATGAAACTTTTGGCTGTTCTGCCATTTTGCTTGTATCATAGATCTACCAACCTCTTTGTAACTGCTCTCCACCAAGATCTCTATTATTTTCAATAATATCCTTAAACAAGGAATTTACATTCTGTTAGAAATAAGTGCATTCTCTCAGACAGAGCTGTGGTGCTCCTTGTCCTTTTGGCCTGCTTTCCTTTGGGAAAGAATGTCTGTACCAATGCAACCGAGCTGAGAACACGGACCCACTTTTTCTGTAGTGCCACCCTCACTTTATGAGTGGGCATTGGTGATAGTGGGAAGTAGCAGACTGGTCTTCTCAGTTTGCTGCTACAAATGTGGAATCTTTATCTTACAAGGGAGCTAGTCAGATGATCAGGTCCCAGTATTCTCCACCCGATGTGTCTGAAGTAGAATTTTCACTCTACTTCAGTATGAGTGGGAGCTGGTGAGAAAGGGAGTCTGATTCTGTCTGCCAAATCTATACCTGAAATTAGGTTTCTGCAGCCCAGGCCTGGGGAGGGTGTGGGTGGGTTAGAAACACTGCTGCTGGCCTTCCTCTCTAGGAACAAAACCAGAGCTTGAAACTAGAGGCTGGGTAAAGAGGGAGCCTCTAACTTCTTAGCCACATCTGTCCAGAAAAGAGAGCTCCTGTAACACAGACCTAGGATATAGAAATTTAAAAATATCATCTGAGGAAGCAGGTCATGGCTCAACGGCACAGACTCTTGCCCTTCTTACCAAGATTTAGTAGCTTTCCTTAAATTAATGTTTTTCCCATTTGCTATACATGCTTATGACAGTTTCCAGAAACTTTAAATGATTGTTTTTAAATAACTTTCTCAGGAAAATTGCATCTGTGCTGTGGAGAGTGTCTGATCAACTCCCTACCGTGCCATTCTAGAAGTATTGCACTCTACTATTTTGTTTTGCTCTCAGAATATATTCATTATCATTTTCTGTTTTCCTTTAGTCCTGGTTAACTTCACAAGATTGAGAGTTCAGGTAGATGAAGTTTAAGGGGCTTGGTGAAGTTTAAGGTCCTTCAAACAATCTAGGCCGTTTTGTTAGAACTAGTATTTAATCCAGTTTTACTCTAGGCTGATTTTCTGAGCAGTTCTTCATCAGTCCCTCATGGTTGGCTTCCTGTAAACCTTCTTCAAACTCTCACAGCTGGAGCATTTTGCCTTATTTTGTTAATCCAGAATTTGAACATAGTATAAAAATCCAAACTATTTTCCAATATAAAGCATACTTCTGCCAGGCATTGTGAAGTGGTACTCAAAATGGAGATCTTATTGATTTCAACCCTTGAATTATTCCTAATACTAAAGATTTTCATCATTTACAAAGACAATCTCTAAAGAAAATTTTAAGTAAGTTATTTATTTTTTCCTGACCTTTTCCCTTTACTCCATGTAAATGTCTCCTGTGTCTGGTAGAAAGTAGATTTTACTATTTTTTTAGCCAGTAGCTAAGCCTCTAGATAATGAGATCTCAGCCATTTATCAGAAAACAATATTTTTAAAATATCTCATTTATTTGACCACACTCT
>NW_006432227.1:7328922-7386087 GCF_000325575.1 Pteropus alecto
TTTAATTTCTAGAATTGATTTTTCACTGAAGCTTGGTGTTAAAAAACAAAATTCAGCTGAGAAAACTTGAAGATCTAATTGGCTTTATTCAATGATTGATGAATCGAGCAGCATCCCATCTTACAAATAGAAAAGAGACCCCAAGGAGCTCTACAAAATGGAAGGCTTTTATAGGCAAAAGAGGGTGAAAAAAACAAATTCTATCAAAGAATGGATTATTTCAGGCTAGGTCAACTTCCTTCAGGTGAGGGTGAAGTGAGTGGGGTATCTGTCAGGCAGATGACCTCACTAATGCCAACCAGATGATTCCAGATTGACTGGTTAGAGGTCATGTTCCTGGGAGATGCTGAAACTGCAATTAAGTCTTGGTCTACTGACATGGGGCTTAGCACAAATGACTCTATTTTGGGCTTGTTGATTCTTTTTTAACATTGATCAAACACATGTCTAATCATATTTGTCTAAGTGTGTTGTTTTATATCTTAGAGTAGGCAGGCTCATAATGCTGCATAAATTGTAGTCTTATTATTAAATATAATCATGTAATGATATAATTTAGTTTCATTTCTAGTATTTTGTTTTGTTTTCAAGAAGTGCATAATTGCCTCTTTGCTATTTTTTTTTCTATGTATGAAGTATTAATTTATCAATGAATTCCACAATGAAATATGAATTCTTCTCTGTCATTTAAAGATACCATGTAATTAATTAGTTTGAATCGATTCATTTCCTCTCCTTGGCTTTATATATCTTAGAATGATTTCTGTTGCTCTAATCTGGATGGGTGCTACCTGAGCCCACATGCAGTTCCCTTCCTGAAATTCTCCTCTACGATTTTGCTGAGAATTCCTTTTGCCTGTCTCTTCTGTTAATTATCTGTGTTACAAACTCAAGTCTCCTTTTTTTACCCCTTAAATAAACTTTTATTTTTTATTTATTTTAGATAAGGGGTATAAATATATATATTTTTTATTTTATAGGTTTAGATTTATGGAAACATTGAAAAGATAGAACAGAGAATTCACTGTACACATGCACCCACTTGCCCCTAAAATGAACATCTTACATTAGTATGGTCTATTTGTTATAATTAAATAATCAATATTGATACATTGTTATTAACTAAAGGCCATACTTTATTCAGATTGCTTTAGTTCTTACTTAATGTTTCCTTAGGCTACTCTAGGCTGTGACAGCTTCTCAGATTTTTCTTGTTTTTTGATGACATTCACGAATTTCAGGAGTACTGGTCAGGTATTTTATAGAATGTCACTCAGCTGGGATTTGTCTAATGTTTTTCTCATGATTAGACTGGTGCTATGGATTTTTCAGAGAAAGAACGTAAAATGCCATTTTCAGAACACCATATCAAAGATGTTCTAACAATGCAGTTAACTTCCACTGTGAAAGTAAACATGTTCTCAAAACTCTCTTCTCATCATGTACTAGAAAGATGTCCCACGGTGAGTTTCTTTTTTCCACAATATTTTTTCTTGGCTTATTGGAGGTACCAGTACCATTTCAGTGTGGAGATTAGTGTGTGTGTGTGTGTGTGTGTGTGTCTGTGTGTCTGTGTGTCTGTGTGTGTCTGTGTGTATCTGTGTGTGTCTGTGTGTGTGTCTGTGCATGCGCACACGCGTGTGGAGTAAGGAGTCGGATCTAGACAAATTAAGATCACAGAGTAATCATCAACTTTAGGCATCTTTGTTTCACTCCTAAGTGGCAACAGAAATGGTTAACCATCTCTACTTCTCAGTGTCAGATTTATAAAATGGAAAAGTTGGAGTTAAGGTTTTGCTATACCAGAGAGATGGCATATGTCTTTTTTGGTATGAGTTTACTAGGATCAAGTGAGTTTCGGTAGGAATGTCTGTTCATACCCAAGGCATTCCAAGAATTGCTTTCATTTCAGAAGAAAGGTTAAAATTTTTACATAACAATGTCTCTGTTAAACTTTCAAATATATTTTTTAGTGCTCAAATTCTTAAATTATCAAATTGGCCTGCCATCTTTAAATGATTACTGACGATAATGTATTTATACAAGGTGAAGCAGAATGTTTAAAATGTAAAATTAAATCGCTTCTAAAAGTTTTTAAAGTAAAAGGTTACATGAGGTCAAGTATAAAGTTTATTACTGACGTTTTAATAATTTGAAGATTATATAAATTATTTTGCCTTTTTTATGTAATATAGAAAAGAAATCCTCCTATATTATTTCAAAATGAAATAACTTTTTTTTTGTTTTTCACAAGATAGGAGGTATAAATATTTTTTTTTTATTTTTAAACTTTGCCCTTGAAAAATTACTTCATAAACCAGAGGCACAGTCACCATGAAAGAGTTATCTAATATGCAGGCAGCCTTAGAATGTTATTCATAAGAGAAGATCATTTGTAATAATTGATGCATCTATTAGACCAATAAAACACCTTTTAACAAAGATAGACCTTGCAGTGTAATTTATATGAAATAGGCTCTATCAAGAGCTATTCTTAATAGCAAACACACCCCAAATTAAATAAATAACTACAGAAACCACAGCCTTTGGGTATCTCTCAGCTTTGGAAATCCACAACAGGAAAGCTGTCAGTGCCAATTTCATATCGAAGTATCCCTTTGTTTTGATATGTGACCATTAAAAAAAAATTCCCCTTCTGCTAAAAGGAATGTTTGGCCCCAGAGAGTTATCATCAGGTTTGGAACATCTTTGGAAAGCCACTTTGGCTCTACAAAAGTTGATGAATAACAGACAAATATGAATTTTTAAACACTATGCTCCACATCCAGTATATGGAATAAAACACAACTCTGGTAAAGTTCTGTGTAACAAATATGTCTTCTTTAAGGTTCACATGTTTCCATAGGGCGCTGACATCTCAGGGTAAGTGTAATAGTACCATTGGTGCTGGGGCAGGTGTACCCAGGTTGATGGCTTGTTGCAGTTTTCCCTGGTAAGTTAGGCTGTGTTTCATACCTGGGGGAGTTATTTTCCTTCCACTTAAGAACCGGAGTCCTTCAATCTCCTTGCATTTCTTTCATTGTGATGTAACACTTTAAAAGCTCCCTGGCTGAGCACTGTGGCCAGAGGCTGGGATCTGTTGGAAGCAGCCTCATGCGCTGGAATTAATATCTGCTCATCTGTTCATTAAAGGAATGCAGCCTTGCAGAGCCTTGCAACGGATGTTATCATCACACTGCAATAACATGAGTTACAAAATGCATATGTACACATGTTCTAATGAGTGATGAGATTAAAAATATTTTATTTTATCATGTATGTAGATAGCTCTACAGACATAGCAACATTGTTAATTGTGTCCCCAGAATTCATATGCTACTTAAGGGACAGTTACTTAACATGAAACCATAATGTGACTTCATTAAAAATTATTCCTCAGATCCGTCTTGTTCCAAAGCCCATTTTTTAAATTCATTTATTGTATTATGAGTTGTTTTAAGCATACCAAGTCTTCGAGGCTGGAAGTGGCCTCTATCTTTGAAGTTGTCAAGTAGATTCTAATAGGCTGCCTTTTCATCTGACTGACCCCATCAAGGCATCCCCAGTTCAAGCTAACTGGAGGAAGCCTGCAGTTAGAAACCACTTACCTTCCTCTTTATATAGTACCTTCTCAGGGTCACCTGGCCAGTCTAGCACCTTGCTGGGTGGATTACCTGGGCTATTGCACAGATTCTTAATTTTTAGCACTCTGGCCCTGTCGATTATGGCTTTTTTTTTTTTTTTTCAGTCTCTGCTTAGAATTATGTGTGTCTTTTTAGATTCTGGTGGGTGAATATAGGGAGTCCTGACTCTCCCGACTTCAAAGGAACTATATTGATCTGATAGCTTTGATCCCTTAATTGTACAAGAAATCTAAGTGAGTTTAAGAAAATTAAGCTGCCCAATATTAAAAAACCTACTTAGCTTTGGAAAAAGAATTTAGAACTCAGGTCTTTAGGCTTGTATTCCTTGTCTTCCCAGGATTTGAAACCCTGGATGCTTTCTTCTATTTATAGTCCATCAATACAGGGGCAGCATAGTACAGCATTCTAGAGGGCGGGCTGTGGAGTCACACTTCCCACGTGCAAATCTGCCTTCTATGTATTTATTTGTGGATCATGTTCAAGTCTTTTAATGTCTCTGTTCCTCAGTTTTCTCTGTAAAATGGGCATAATAATAGCACCTCCTTCACAGAGCAGTTGTATAGGTACAGAATATATAACACTATGTGGAACATAGTAAGTTTTCAATAAAAGTTAGCTATTATTGTTCAATGGCTAAATATGCACTAGGTACCTACCATACTCCAGGTATAAGAAGTCCTCAAATAACATTGTTTCATTCAAAACACTTTTGTAATAACATGAGATGCCTTAGGAACTTAACGCTTGTTTATATTAATCAGCCTATGGTTAAATTAGTTTTTGTGTACATCATGGTTTTGATGCAATTCCAAGAACATATTGACAAAGTTAAGTGAGGACTTACTATAATATTGTAGACACCAGGAACAGAATAGCTAACAAAAGAGGCATAATTGCTACCATCATAGCCCCTCTTCACTCCACTCAGAAAAACAGTAACAAGTAATTATATAAATACATCTGTAATATAAATTATTAGTATTATTATCACGAGTAATATTTATTCAATAAAAGGTTGAAATTGAGGGAGGGGGAAATGGCAGAGGCTTTAGAGTGTGGAGATAGGCCCTGTTAAATTCATGATTATCATAATAAAATCCTGGATTTTAACATCTACTCTCTCAGCAACTTTGAAATATACAAAATAATATTGTTAACTATAGTCACCATGTCGTATATTAGTTCCTCAGTGTGTAGTGAGAAGGCTGTACATTTTTAATTACAGATGTTTCTACTACAATGTGATACGTGAGTTCCTAAAACCCTTTGCATTCTGCAGAATTTATATTAAAATAGAACCATTCTTGGGAAAAAAAAAAAAGAAAAGTAAGATTCTGTGCAGATCCCCCAAAACTGTGCAGCTACTGCTTAGCAATCATAACCTTAATGAAAATATTAGCAAGAATAAACTACAAATAAATATTACTAAATAAAAGATTTACTAGTAAATAAAAGATTCTACTTTAAGGAAAATGGTGAAAGTAATTTAGTGGCAAGGATAAGTAAGGATCAACCTACTTAGATAAAAAGAAAGAGAGAAATGCACAAAGACACGGAGAATACAGCACACTAAGATCACATGTGTGTCCAAAGAGAGCCGAAGGGAAGAACAGAATGTGGACGTGAGGGAAAATGGAATTTTGTGTCCCATTCTGTGCTCTTCCGTGGTCCCCGTTAACTTGAGCCTTATTACAATATTTTGTGTGTAGCTGCTGCTTTTGGTGATATAAATGTTTAATGTACTGGGGAATCCGCTTAAGGAAAACATACTTTCTGTGTTACATTCATATTCTTCTCTACTTACCAATCATTTAGGAGTTAACCCCCTCACATTACAGACACAGATTGTAATATAATAGATGGAGAATGACATGAGTATATTAGAATTTCTAAAAATATCTCAAGTAGGGAATCAACACTGATATTTTAGACACCTTTGACTCCAAAGAGGAAAGGGTAGCTGGAGTCAGACTCGTGACAGTGATGATGACATATCCAGATGTCCAAAACATCAAAAATTTCTACTATTGAATAAGAAGACACTTGTTTAGAGAAATAACCTTAGGTGTTTAGAGAAATAACCTTAGGTGTAAAATCTTAGTTTTGATACCTCACACCCTCACAATAGTAGAGGACAAAAATTTCATGGATGAGGAAGGCAGAAATACAACCTAATTCATTCCACATGCTAGGCTAGGGGTGGGACATCAGAGTTTCTGCCATTCATCTTTTCTACTGTGTCAGAATATGATGGAGTGAGGATTGACCTAAGTATGGGAAGAAACGTGGAAGACACCGAAAGCTCAAGAAATTAAAACATGTTGGATGTCCATGTTAGCAATTTAAACTTGAAAACAGATGAGGGAAATATGCATACCATGTTTACAGAGGCTTAATGAAAACAGTTGCAAATATTCTCTGACTTCTTAAATACATTGTCACACAGACATGATACCATTTATGTTTAATATTTGATTTTGTATGTTAAGAATACATTACTTAAGTAGAAGTCACAGTTTGTGATTTAATCTAAAATTTAAACTAGTGCTGTCCAACACAAAATAATGCAAGCCACAAATGTGAGGTGCATATATAATTATAATTTTCTAGTAAATGCATTAAAAGTAAAAATAAACAGATAAAATTAATTTAATAGTTTATTTATATTTAATGTAATAGATCCAAAATATTATCATGCCAACAAATAATAAACATAGAAATGAATGAGATATTTTAAATTCTCATTTTTTTATATTAAGTCTTTGAAACTTGGTACACAATTTAAAAATAGAACACATCTTAATCTCAAATTGTCAATTTCAACTAGATAGTCCCATATGGCTAGTGGTTATCAATTTGGACAATAAGTCTATTAACTTTTTAGGAACATTAATTTTCCAGAATGAAAAGATGCAATGAAATATATACTACTTATGTTTTTGTCAGTATCCAGAAGTCACATCTCTTCAGACTATATAAAAAAATACCATACCCTATTTTATTTCTGCTTTTGGAAGTGCAATTATAGAATACTTTTTTAGAGTACAACTTTTGGACACTCCCCATCTTACATCTTATCTCAACCAAGATGAATTGCTTCCACATTAAATGTTGAATTTGCATATTTGTGAAGAGCATGTTATACTTTTTATTATATGTAACTGAATAAGCATTGAACTGATTACAGCTGACAGGTGGACAAAATGCCATGTTTTATAGATGTTGAATTAAACATGTATTGATTTTGACTTAAGTTCTCTTGTTTTGGAAGCATTATGTATAATTTCTGGCCTCCAACATTGTTGGCCCTTGGAAACCTCATAAGCTGTGAGCACTGTGCCCCTAGTGCCAAATATATAAAACCACCCTGGCTCTGGCCACATTTTTTCCCCAGCTCTGCTTACAAAATACGGGATCGCTGGTATTACTTTAGCTCTCAGTGTAATTGTTACCTAGGACAAGATTTTACTAACTTTAGTTTTGCCGACTTAAGTTTTGCCATCAGGATATTCTGTCTGCTTATTTTCACAGCATTGGTAAATTTGCCCTCACTTATTTATTTGACTCAACTTATTTTCTTTTTCTGATTTAAGAGAGGCAAGGATTGTCTTATTTTCTTATCTACTATATAAGATATTTTCTTATCTACTGTATAACAAATGACATAGTACATTGTAGACACTCCATAAACCTTAGATAAATGAATGAAAAAAAGTGTTCGTTTTAAAGAGAAGTTCAAAGCTCATTTTACTTAAATGACAAGTAGAGTTTGTCCATCTGGTATGAATCCAAGTTTGCTCTGAGCTAGACACCATCTATGAAATAATTTCACATATCCCGGGTTTCTAGCAAACCAAGTCTAGAGGAACATTTTGTTGTTGTTTTTTAACTTAAAGGTTATAAAGGCTTATAGAACCATCTAACAGTTTATGTCATTTACATTTTATTAAGATTATTCACTTTTACATATACTAGTGTATGTTTTTTTATTCTTTGTATTCTCTACCAGGGAATTTTTTGCTTTTTAAAAATTGTTTTATTTTTTTTCTTAGTCTCTAAATCTGTGATTCTCAATCTTAGCCTGTTTTGTTCCTCCCAGGGAGTATTCGACAATGCAGATACTATTGGTTATCACACTGGGTGTGGAGGAGGGTGCTACCTTGTTAAGTAGAGGAAAGGAGGTGCTGCTCAAAATCATAAAATGAGCAGCAGAGAGCTCCTTGGCAGCAAAGAATTATCCAACCCAAAATGTCACAGGGTCTATGAAACCTCACTCTTCGTTCACCTTAAAACCAGTGATCCTGTTTTTTTCCCCCTAAAATGATTATTAAATTTTAAAAAATGATCGCTTCAGTTTATGATACACTTTTTACTTTATTTTAACTAATAATTTTTCAAGTCTGTAAAAAGCTTAGTTTATCCATGTTAAGAAGTTGAATCGCAATGAACATTTATCAATATAATTCTTTAAAAGGCTTTCTCCTCTCTCCTTCCTTAAATGTTGCCAGGTATAACTAGAGGTTTGATGACTATCATGTAATTCTATCAATTTAATGTATCTTTGTTAATCTGTTTCATAGGTCCCTTTAGATGGAATATAATACTGCAGAAGCTTTTTCATCAAAAGGATTAATGCCTGCATTATCATTTCTGCAATAAAAGCGAATAAGTGGTAGAGGCCACAGACACCTCAAACCTGGATTCCACAATTCTATATTAAGTGCTGGAGTTTTATTACTCTGCTGCAGGAAAGCCTTTGCCAATGCTTACAAGGAACTGTTTATCCCTGCTTCTCTGGATCCTTTTTGATGGAGGTCTCCTAACACCACTTCAATCACAGCCACAACAGACTTTAGCCACAGGACCAAGAGAAAATGTTATCCGCCTGCCAGGGCAGCGATCTCATTTCCAACGAGTTAAACGTGGCTGGGTATGGAATCAGTTTTTTGTGCTGGAGGAATACATGGGCTCCGAACCTCAGTACGTGGGAAAGGTAATGGCCTGTTTCTTTTGACAACCCCTTGGTGGCAAGGGGGATTATGCATTGTGTATTGTGTGTGGATGTTTTGCACAGGAGTGGAACAAACCAGTGACTAGAACACTGGCAGTGAAGTTCAAGAGACCTGGTTTCTCATCCTGATTCAGTGATTCGGGTAAGCTTTGGAATATCATTAATCCCTCTTTATTTCAATTCTCCCTGGTTATTTTAAGAAATTAATATACATTTTTCTTTTATTTTTGACATTGTTTGCTAAAGATATAAGATTAAAATATATAAATATCATTAGAAGTGTTATTGTAAGTATTATTACTAACAGATACTCTGAAATTGTTGACCAATGAGAGACATTTAAAAGCTCACCAGGTATAAATATTCTAAACTACTGTTGGCATCCTTGAATGACCAGGATGTCTTCCTTCCCTTCTCCCTTAAAGACGTGATACATCATTAGGATTGTGGTTATGAAGTGTTTGATTTGGCTTGCTTATGCTTTATAAATAATTTCTTTTTATATGCTTTGCAAGCTATTTATGAAGCAATTTATGGCCAAAGTAAAAAATGTTAGAACCCAATTATGTACACATTGATCTTCAACACAGCACATAAGTTCTGATCATTTTACAAGTTTATAGAAATTTATTTATTTATTTTTTACAAAATGTTGGCAACCTCTGTTTCAGCACATCGATGCTTTACTGCTATTTTCCTTACATAAAATTTTTGACTTATCTAGAATAGATAAAACTTATCAATGCCACTGTAAAAATATGTTTTTCCAGGAAAATAATTATTTTATTTTCATTTTGTTAATTCTGTCTTTTAATTTTCTAAAATATTTTGTCATGGCTTTAATAATAATAATGATAATGATAATAATAAAACAGATATGCTTGGAGAGAGTTTAAAGTAAATCCAAAGAAAGAAAGGGAAACCATAGTAAGAGAGATATTAAGAAGCCGATATAGAAAATTATATCTCTTGACAGAACTTTCTGGAAGCCTACACTAGTGAGAAACATGATGAGTCTTAGGATTTTGATGTTAGGTCGAAGGAAGCAAACCCATTCAAGATCTTAATTTTTGGCACTAAATTTTCAGAATTTTCTTTTTAAAAATATATTTAAAGCATATTAAACAAACAGTATAGAAGGTCCTCCAACAGAACCTTTACTGACAATGAACACATAGCCAGGGTTACCCTAAGGCATTTGAGCTCCTAGGTGAATAGTTCCTGTGGGGAAATATTCCTATCTATGAATAAGATTTGTGTTACACCAAATTAGCCTTGAGTACCATCTGGCAGTCCAGTTTCTAGTAATCTTGTAAAAACTCCACAGTGCCATTAAGCAGGAGCAATGTCCTTGACAGGATCGCTACCTACTAGGAATTGGGACCTGTCATATAGCCCTTAGACAAATCCTTAAGTGCCAGTATTGGATCTCCACAATGAATCTGGTGAAGTCCAGAACTGAGCAGAAAGTTATTTCTCCCCTGGACACTGAGGGGAGAAATGGACACTAAGGCCCAGATAGTTTCAGTCCAGCCCAGGGGACCCCACGTGGTGGCATTGCTGTCCACAAATAGCCTTGGGCACTAGAAGGGTCTTAGAAAATCTTGAGAAAAGCAGTCCAAACCATGGAAAACCCTAATTTGCTTTAAGTCACTTCTACTTGTATGATTTCTCCATAGATCTCAGGATATAATAATCACTAAAACACTTTTGTGGTAAGATAAGTTCATGTTGTGCTGGCACAGTTGTTTCTGGTGAGTTAATTTAGTATAAGGATTGAGTTTTGAAGTCCAAGACAAATGAGGAGACAGCACAGTCTGAAACTGGCTCATGGATGTCAGTTACCTCAGCCCAGCTTGTGATGGAAGCTAGACATTGCATGGAGGATTCTGACAAATGTCTGATGACAAGGTAGGCTTTGGTTTTTATTGAAGTAGATCTTTAGTTTTCAGCTATTTGAATTTGAGGTGAGAAAGTTGGCATTTTATTAAAAAAATAATGAAACCGAATTCTATTTTTTCCTAAATAGAGTGCATTTCACCTACCACTGGTCAGAAGTGAAAAGGATCTAGGAGTTGCTTTTGCAAGTTTTGTTTGATAGTCTGGAATTCTACCTTTGTAATTGCTACAATAGTATGGCATTCAAGTCATTTTAAAGATGAATTGATATTTATAAACAGATTAAAAAGGACTTCTAAAATTTGACCTATTATTAAAACAGAACAACATTATTTTCACAGGCCCATGGTTCTCCATTTATAATGTGTAATAAAAATCCATGGTTCTCAGGCAATGTAAGCTTCTAATTCAAATGATACAAGAGTTGCCAAAATTTCCTTTCCCCATGGAAACTAATTAAAGTTTAATTAACCGTCTTGATGATTCTAGATGTGGGAATATTAATATAACATTGGGACCAATTCGAACCATTATGTATGTTTGTAAACATACATATACATATTTATGCTCTTGCTCTCTTTAGAAAGGCTTTGAGACAGTTCATAGAAAAGTAAACTATTATAAATAATATAGATTCAACACTAAGGAAAGAGGCAGGTGGAAAATGCCAAGTACAATGGTCATCTGAACTATAATTGCGCTTAGATTTAACTTTGTTTCTTTGCAACAAAAGCATCTATGGAAAACTATAATTTGTATACTTCCTATTATTTGAAACTCCCCTTATTGAGAAGAAAAATCAATTTCCCTAGCTTCAAATATAAAAGAATTTATTTATGAAGAAATTTATGGGAGAGGGAGGAATCTGAATGGCTTAGTGAATATAAGCCTCGACAATTGTTACATTTAGAAGGAAGAGATGCTAATGTTTACATTCTTTCAAGAAAGACCAAACTGCAGTATTGCTTATATTACTCTAGTTGACACACAAAGAAAGCACACGTGTTTCAGAGATAAAGCCAATGTTTTCCTCCAAGAGATATTTTGTGTTTAATATACTACCCGAATAAATGTAACATGCTATATTGCAAAGTAACACAGAAATTAATTTGATTGGCAAAAATTTTTAATTCAGACATTATCAATTTTTCAAACTCCCCACCAATAAAACCTGTATTTTTAATATCATACTCTCTCTCACACACACACATACACACATGCACAGTAAGTTAGATGCTTACACCAACATATATAACTGCATGCATATGTCTGTGAAGTACTCAGTTACATCATAACTTCAAAGCTATATATCAAGAAAATGCTCATTTTATCTTCAAATAAAAATTAGGAAATTGAGTTGTCATTTCAGATGATCTCTGTTATCAACAATTCTTAAATTTATATTGTTTTAAATGGCAAAAAAAAAAATAAACTGAAAGAAATATAAACATACAACTTGAAAAAGTATTAAGCCTCGTGGGGATAAATTTAAGTATAAAGGTCCCAGCATAGGGAGGCTAATAGGTCGGCTTTACTGAGTGCTTCCTTGGCACTGTTTCTATTGCTTTACAATTGTTGTGATCTTCACAACAGCGCTATTGTGCATGTCAGAAAACTGGCACGCAGAAAAGTTAAGTAATTTCCTCATGTCCCAACACCTAAATGCTGAAACTAGGCTTTTAAGACAGGTAGTTTAGCTCCATTGCACTAGAAAATATCATGGTTTATTATCTTACAAAGGATCTTAAAAAGCTAATAATAATATCAGTACTGTGTCAAACATATGATAGTGGAGCCCTGATTACGGACTATGGAAACAAAAGCAGGTCTAGAAAATGGAGGAATTCAAGAAAGGCTTAAATGAGGAAGCACCTGAAAGGCATCTTGAAGGTTGACTTTATTCTTTCACAAGAAACAGTCTGAGGAAACGTTTTCATAAGCACTGAAGCTTGAAAGTTCAAGGTGAGCCTGTAGAATGGTATTTCAATAGAGTCAGACAGTGCAAAGCCACCTGTTCCGAATAAATAAACACAGAACATGTGGAGAGGTTCCATTATATCAAGATCAGTAGGAGTTGTTCTTACTTATTTGTTTATTTATTTACAATCGAGGTATAATTGACACATAATATTATATTAGTTTCAGGTATATGACATAATGATTCAATGTTTGTATACATTGTGAAATGATCACCATAATATCTAGTTCACATCTGTTCCCATACATATACTCTTTTTTCTTGTGATGAGAACTTTTAAGATTTATTCTCTTAGCAACTTTCTAATATACAATGCAGTATTATTAACTATAGTCTCAATGCTGTATGCTACTGTATTATTTGTTCTTAATGGTGTCAGGATCCACAAAAGTGTCTTCATTTAGGATTCATTTGGCCAGATTTTCAGTTCTAGAATGATCACTTAGAGACCATTTAAAAGACTCAAAGGAAACAGAGAAACCAGTATGGAAATAGGAAACATACATAGAAGATTACAGTAGGCTTGTCTAGGAATTAATGAAAGAAAAGAGATATTAGAGTTGAAGATGTAAAAAGTAGATAATAAAAGGTTTCAAGATCTATTGGTCATGGGAATATAAAGGATAAGACAAAGAAATTACTACATAATTGCATATAGAAAATAAAAGAAAGGGAGAAGTTTAAAAAAAGAAGCTGACACAGATTGCTGACTTTTATTTTTCTAGTATCTTATAAAGGTTTGTTTCTAAAGTAAGAAATAAAATGATCACCATTAGATAATCTATATCCACAGTTACTTAGAAGTACCCAGGTGCAGTGTCTCACAGGTATTTGGATATATTAATGTAAGGTTTGCAAAAGAGTCCAATGGTAGAGACATAGGAGTAATCAGTATACAGATGAGAGTAAAAATCATATAAGTGGACAACACAGTCTAGGAAAAATTATAAAAGATATGAGAATCCCGATTTTTAACTGCAAAGCAGATGAAGAAGAATTAGATAGTGTCATGGATAATAAGTCAAAAGGGAAGTTTTAAGGATAAAAAATGACAATGTCGAACTCCACAGGTCAAATTAAATAATGACTGAAAAGGCTGTACTGGTTTAGGCAGTTGGTGGGCCAGAGGTGACCTTCATCAAAATGATTTTATTGGTTTTCTCTAGAGCTTAAAGAAAGGAGAAAGTGATAGATACGATGAGTAGATTTCAAAAGTATAGATAAAAGAGATTGATCTATGATATGCCTGGTTTGATGTGATAAATAACTTATTAGTTAGTGTTCTCCAGAGAAACAACACCAATAGTGTGTGTGTGTGTGTGTGTGTGTGTGCGTGCATGTGTGTGCTTGTGTATAGAAAGAGAGAGAGAAAGGCAGACAGATTGAGAGAAGGAGAGAGAATGTGTTATTTTAAGGAACTGGCTCATGTGATTGTGTAGGTGCAAGTCCGAAATCCACAGGGTAGGCCAGCAGGCTGCAGACTCAAGGAGGCGTTGCAGATATATTTAGTATAGCTATGCCAGTTACAGACTATATACATATAATATACACATATGTGTGTATTGTATATGTACATAGATATATACATACACACAATTATAGGGTATATCTATTTCTTTATTTCAATTATGTACCCCGGAACAGGGGAAATAATTACAGAATGGCTTTGGGGACCTATTGGACCCACTGTGATATGGACCTGAACTTGAACTCCATCGACCTCCTTAGGCCCCTACTTGGACTGGTGATCCAGTGATTTTTGAATCCTCTAGACTTAGTGCCAGTTCAGAGCCAGTGTCTAGTAGTTCCCTAGAGGTCTGATTATTCCTCTTTTCCCCATGCATAGTTACCCTGGTGAAAGGTCCCCTTGGGGAAAGCTGAAAAAAAGATGAACGGTATAAATTTTTTTGTGATTTATGGTGTAATGGGATCCTTCGTCAGGAGAACCAAGACTTCCTTTCATTCCAGGGTTTCTGGGTCTGAAACTGGCTTGTGTCTGGTAATAGATTGAGGGGCTATGACTCTTTTTATAATTCAGGTTAGATTTTTGGTCACTCGACTACAACTTTTCTGTTGATACAGATCATGTGAGAATTTCATAGGCTTCCTATCTATTTCCCTTCTGAGGACAATGCCAGTGCCATAGGTCTCTGTGTGTCAGACAATTCAGATTGCTGCCTTGTCTCTGCTGTCCTTTCTGGTATGTACATCCACCTTGTCTTTGACCACTGCGTGCTGCCACTTGATCCCTGTCACCCCAGGATCCAATTATTCCTATTGCATCTAGGTTTCCCAATTCAGCTCTCACTGTAAGCTCTGTCCTAGAGACAAGAGCTGTCACAGAGCTCTTCAAGAATGCAGGAGCTCCTCTCTCAAATTTCCTTTTTACAGTCATAGTGAAAGATGTGTTCTCTGGAACTTTCTGGAGTGGGTGAGTAGGTCTTTTTTTTTTTTTATTGTTTATTGGGGTAACATTGGTTGATACAATTATGTAATTTTCAGGTGTACATTAGAATTTGACATCTGCATATTCTATTGTGTGTTTACCACTCAAAATCTAGTTCCCTTTAGCTACCATATATTTGATACCCTTTACCCACTTCACCCTCCCTCTAAACCCTATATTTGGTCCCCTTATCCCATTTACCTCTCCCCTCCTCCTCCGCCCCCTACCCTCTGGTAACCACTAGTCTATAGTCCATATTCATGAGTCTCTGTCCTGTTTATTTGTTGCTTTTAGGTTTATATCCCACATATGGGTGAGTAGGTCTTAAATGGAAAATGGTTTAGTGTTCCCATCTTCCTAAGCCTTTAAATCCCTTCCTCTACAGGAAACCAAGGCAAGCCTACATTTAAAATTCATTAGCTGTGGACATTTTGCTCCTTGTTTCAGCCAAACAATTAGAACATTTTCTGACTCCAAACTATAACATTAAATGCAACATTTAGTGAAACGTTGGGTGTAGGATATTTTCTTAGTTGACTCATATCAGGAAATTCAACCTGTTTCAACTTTATGTTTCTTCCACCTTTATTTCCCATTGTTAATATCTATTCTCACATGTATTTTCTGGAGTTTTGTCTCTATAAATTAGAAAAAAGCAAGTAGTTATTTTGGTGTGTAACACATTTCCTCATGGGTCATACTTGATACTTCACCGTTAGGGGCCTCCTGAGGCTCGAGTCAGGTTACAGACCTAGAACCAAAAGAGAATGGTGAGGGCGGGTCTTGACAAATTAGCAGCTTCTTGCAGGACAGTTGACTCCATGAGTTTTCTCGAGCGTTCCGTGTTAATTTCAGATGGGGGTGGAGAGCAAAGAAGACTCATTAGAATTTAAGGTCTCGATGTCCCCAGCTTCATTAGGGTCTTCCTACACATCTGCAGTCTAACTTTCAGGATCCCATTCCTTCACAAGCAATGCACTTATTTTAAAAGTAGACACACTGAGTGGCTAGGAATTCATCTCATCCCAATGCATGGGATGAGATGCTATGCTTGTTTTTCAACAATCTCAGTTCTATGGTAAAAGGAGAACAAGGTCTCTTTCAAGACAGACAGAAGCTGTCAGGTCACTCATGTGGCACTTGAACTGGGAATTCAAATCTCTGAGCATATCTGTTTTTTTTTTTCTGCACTTTCTTCAGTGCTATACTCTAAAGTTTGTGTCTCCCCAAATTCACATGCTGAAATTCTAATGCCTAAAGTGAGAATATTAGGAAACAGGACCTTGGAGAGGTTCTTAGGTCATGAGAATGGGACCCTCATAAATGAAACTACTGCCCATATAAAAAGGCCCACAGAGCTTCCTGGCTCCGCCTGCCATGTGAGGACACAGTGAGAAGTCTGCCACCCAGAAGGGGGCCATTCCCAGGCCATTCTGATGCCCCGGTCATAGACTTCAGTGTCCAGAACAATGAAAAGCAAACTTTGTTGTTTATAAGGTACCTACTCTATTATATTTTGTTATAGCAGCTCAAACGGACTTAGACATCTAGCAATGCTAAGAACAACTAGCCGATATCATTATAATCATGAAGTTGTCAAAAATGTATCACGTACATAATCACCCAGATTCTTGCCTCTTGTAAGTATTTGTTTAGGAGTATCCAGTGGTGATATTTTGTATATCTCTATTGCCACATCATACCATGGACTACTCCTGTTGTCTTTACTAATGGAAACAGAGACATTAGTAACTTTAATTGTAATTAAATTAGAGAGTTATTTCCAGAATCCACAGAATCAATTAAGAAAACTCATCCATAAGATTTTGTTCCCCTCGAACCACTCCTTGTACCAAAATTTGTATTAACCAGAATCCTCCACAAAATCAAAATAAATAGGAAATGTTTATATATGTTTTATATTGATATTTCTTTATTTATTTAAAATATATTTGTCTCATGCAATTGTGGAGGTGAAAGTTCAAAATCTGCTGTATAGTCTGAGAGCCTGAAGATCCAGAACAAGTTGTAGTTTGAGCTGAAAAGTCTTCTGCTGGCAGAATTAAGTCTTTGTTTATTTATGAGAGGTAGAGGTCAGTCTTTGTCTTATTATGGCCTTCAACTGATTGGATGAGGCCCACCCACATTATGGAGGATAATCTGTTTTATTTAGAGTCTACTGATTTAAATTTTAATCTCATTCAAAAAACCTTCATAGAAACATCCAGAATAAAGTTTAAGCAGATAGCTGGGCAACTTGGCCCAGCTAGGTTAACACATAAAATTAACCTTAACAGAAATAATAAACACAAATAGATGCTGATAAAGATGACATGGCTGACTTGTCAGTTAGAAGAAAGCAGTACTGGTTGACTTAAAACTCAAGGGAATTTACTTTTAAAAGATTTTCAAGTGGTAGAATTAATCAACAGTGTTTGATTTTCTTCACCAGCAAGAAGCTTTAGGGAAGGAGAAAAAGGAACAGATGATTGTATCGATTTATTATTGCAGACATATTGGGCCAACATGATGGAAGAGAAAGCAGGATACTAAAAACAGAGAGATCCAAGAGAAACCAGGGTGGGACTGCAAACACTAACATTCCAAAGAGATCTACCAATAAAAACATGTACTTTTATATATGCGAAAGCCAAGGCAGTGGCAATAGAATTTCTTTTACTACTTTTTCTTTTTCTTTTCTTGTATTATATGTAAAATTTGGGTTTGGATTAGTAAAAAGAATAGAAAGAAAAAAAATAAACATATGTATAGTATGATAGCTTATTAAAATAGGTATAATTGAATTGCAAAGATAATGTCTATCTAGAATTTCTTCTAAATTAACACAATATTAGGGTGATATTTTGACTCATATATAAACCCTTTGCACCTGATAAAATGTAAATTATGTCATAAAGTTATACTAATACATTTAAAAGTTGTTTTCATAGCTCAAGTTTCTATCTACTTATCTGTCATCTATCTATTCATCTATCTATCTATCATCATCATCTATCTAACTATCTATCAATCATCTATTGAGTCTGTGAGTCATGTAGCTTTCAGAGAATCCCATAATGTACTTTTTGTGGTTCAGTTTACTCCTAAAGTGTGAGCTTCCAATATCAGAGTAATTGTAATCATTTGAGATTCAGGGCTCATTATATCAACTCTGTCTTAATAAAAGATTTAAAGCCTTATGCATTCTTTCGACTACTGCCTCACTTACTTATCTGAGAACCTATGCAGTATATTCTAGTGCCCTAAATCAAGGTTTTGTTTCTAATCCATTTTGCTGCCAAATAGACTGACCTTGCTGCCCAGCAAAGCATCTTCAGCTACCTGCTCTCTTGTAGCAAAACACCAGAAGGAACCATTAGGTAAGACTAATATTTTATTTCACACCTTGGTTCTTAAACATATCCTTCAGTTTTATAATTTCTATCAATACATGAGGCTATCTTTGAAATAATCATCTTTGAATATGATTAGATAGCAATATGTTTGAAAGGATAATTGACCAAAATGGAAATAGACCAACTAAATAACAATGTACTAAAAACAATGTACTAACATTCTTGTCAAATAGTCAATGCCTACTGTATGCCAGTTATCTCTCCTCTTCAATTTGACTTTTTGTCCTAGCATGCTAATTATTTTATAATAGCCACATCATAAAGGTTTAATGTATTTAATTGAATTGGCAGAAACTTAAATGATATTTAAGTATCTTTAAGTAAATACATGAAACACTAAAACCAACATTTCAAAAATAATGTGGATAGCATTAAGATTTGAGCACTTTAAATTTTTTTTATTCTCCTTCTTCTTTTCCTTTCTTCCTCTTCGTGTTCCTTTTGTTATTTTTTTCACCCTACATATAATTATATTTCAATCCTTTCTTTTTTTCTAGACATTTTTCCATATTATTTATAGGTGTTGTTTGATTATAGTTACTTAAAAGCTGGGATAAAGAATGAGGAGGCTTTGATTCTAATTTCAAGTGTCATAATAATGATCCACATGAAAGTTTTAAATACATGTGTGTCAATTCATATGGTTAATAATATAGCATGATATTGCATACCTAGATTACATTTTCACCAGAAATATCTCAAGTGCATTTTTCACAGCACAGTTCAGTGTGTGTGCGTGTGTGTGTGTGTGTGTGTGTGTGTGTGTGTGCGCGCGTGCATGTGTTACTGAATGTTTTTCTGTAAAATATTAGCTCTATTCCTTGGAAAACAGGGCTCTCTGTGGGCTAAAATTGATGAACATCTATTGCTTGCAATTATAGCAGATGATAAGAGATGGAAACTAATGGAATTATTAGAGAATTACCCTGGGAAACACTACCTGTAGAAAAGTAGGGAGTATAGAGTGATCTGAATATTAAAGATTTCAAATTTAATGTTCTTATCTTCTAACAACATTGAGTTTATGAATATCTACATGGTTATACTTCACAAACATACACTTGAAATATGAATGGGTTCTTTTGGTACACTTTAAGCATAGTACATATATGTGAAAACACTTCCTTGGCTGAAAAAAAGCGAAACCACTGTTATGGAAGGTACCATCTATATACATTTCATTGTTCATGAGGCACAGTGTGGTTTATTGCTACTGACATTTAATCAATACAACTAATATGTGAAATTAATATTATGAAAGCATATATTTTGTACTTCTGGAATTTCCCATAAAGATTACTTGCAGGAGATTTCCTATATAGCACATATCAGTGTAACCATTTTAGAGTAGACTTTTAATGTATACTTATACTCATTATTAAAGAATGCTGTTGCTTTTGGTGTTGTTTTATGTCAACTACCATAAACTGTTAGTCTTCAACAGTTCCATGCATGTTGGAAGAAGACATGAGATACCTGGGTCAGAGAAAAGGGATGTTCATGCTCAGCACATTAAAATTCCTCCTTTGCTTCATAACTGTCTACAAATTAGAACACTGAACTCCTTAAGCCTATAGCTGCACTCATGTAGTGTCAAAGAACATGGAAACTAGCAATAGTTACATTTCAATCAAGTGATTGGAGAAACATTTTATTTAAACAATCAGAGCTTCTTAACCCATTTAAAGCCTAGCTTTAAAACTACAGTTGAAAATAAAAGAGACCAAAGATAACATAGGGTAGATATAATCTTCCTTTATCTTTTCCTTCCTTTCCTCCTCCTTTACCTCCTTCCCTCTCTTCTACCTTCCTCCTTCCTTTCTTCCTTCCTTCCTTTCCTTCTCTCATTTCTTTTTTATCTTTTTTTTTTTAATTAGAAAAGGTCTTAAGAGAACAAAAGAAATGGAAATTTAGGAAAAAAAGAAATAGAGGCTATTCAAACAGGTAAAAGAAAAAAGAAAACATATGCACAAAAATACACTAGAACTCTTTTCGGATAGTGTCATTAAAGACTTGAAAATTTCTGAATATATTTTCAAATATCAAGGAATCAGTGTAAGGGACACATTTGTGTGTGTGTGTGTGTGTATGTGTGTGTGTGTACTGTAAGGGACACATTGTGTGTGTATGTGTGTGTGTGTGTGTGTGAATCTTTGCATATCTCTTGGTTCCCTAGAGGGCACAGAACTATGAATGACAACATATTTGACAACTTGAGTGCCCTTAAAAAAGTGGAATTTCCTCATCGCTCCATGAAAATTTGCACAAACAATGTGTTTTCGGTTAAGTGAAGGTTCGTAAATATCTGGCTCTTGTGGACCATGAAACATCAAGGTTCGATCCTCATCATTTGGGGGCAGAAATAGTGGAAATGAGAATAGGATGGCAGTAAGCCTTGTTAGTTTCCAGATATTCCTGACTAAATCCATGTCCCCAAATTCCCAGTCTGAACTGACCAACCGCCCAGAATCTACCCCCTTTTCTGTTCCCATTGCTTAACGTTTTCCTGGAATGAAAGAGGAGTTTTAAAATTGAGTTTGGTTAAAGAATTTTAATCACACACTTTTCCCCTGTTGGAGGCAAATGTCTAAGCATCCTTGAAGGTGCCACTCTGCTTGACAGCTGCCGCTGCTCGTGCTACCCTTTATTTCAAGGACAAGGAGTTCTAGAGAAATATTTTGGACAATAAAGGAAAACCTAAACATTATTTCAAATATGAGTTTAGGTAAGGGGTAGTAAATTATAGCTTTCAGATCAAATCCAACTTACTGCCTTTTTCTATAAATAAAGTTTATTGGAACACAGCCTCTCTTATTTGTTTACATATCATCTGTGGCTGTTTTCACACAAGATGGCAAAGTTGAGTAATTAGGACAGAAATAACAACAAACCTAAAATATTTATTCTCTGGTCTTTTACAGAAAAAAGGGTGCCGCCTCTTATTTAGACCATTAACCATGACACAACAAGAACACCATATGGGCTTAGATCGTTCATTTATGAACACTCAAAACAACTGTCCTCTCAGTCCTGTCTCTGTCCTGAAGATTCAGAGGGCTCATTGTCAGAAATGGGTCTCCTGGGAGAAGACTGGCATAGTACAGTGAAAGAATTATGGGCTCTTTTGTGGCTTTGAATAATCTTACTACCTCAGCATCCTTGTCTTTAGGGATAGTATGGAAATAAAATACTAAGGTGGTTGTGGGGATTACTTGCTCCATATGTGTGGGGATTACTTGCTCCATATGTGTATGTAGGTTCTCAGCCAGTGTCATTTATGTTACTATGCTACCCCCACTCCACACATTTTTTTGCCTGTGTAGAAATTGTAATATTTCTGATGAAATGTGGGGTATCTAGATTCATCAGAATGTATTTTTCACTGCTTGGAGCAGAGCATTATGTATGTAGGATCTATCATATTTTACAGAGTAGATTCTTGTTCCCACTATTACCCTTTAGGTGAATTGCCAAGAAGCTCACAGCACCATAAGCATGCTTATGGCTCCAGCTCTTGTTCCCTTATCCAAGTGTATCTATAGCACCAGAACAACAGTATAATATAATTTGGGCCATATAGTGACAAGAAGTAGGGAAAAATTATTACTAGAATTCATTGAGCTCACTTTGTCAAGAGTGCAGTGATTCCTATTGCAAAGTAAGGATGAAACAAGTTTATTCAGGGTTGTAGTGGGAAAGTCTGATGAAAACCTAATATATTCATGTGAAGAAATGAAGAAAATTAAGATCAGAGTCTTGTAGCACACTAAAGATACAATAAGTGTCAATATGCATAGTGGAGAAAAATAATTTAAACATTTTAAAAACACCATTTTCCTTTCTTCAATTGGTTTAAACATTTATTATGTATAATGTATGCTCATTTATATTCATTACAATAAACAATTACAAATTAATTTTGCAATTATATGCAGATTTTGAAATTTTGCATTTCATGGGAGAAATCTAGAAATCATATTTTAGATTGCCAAAGTTTAAATTCAAAGTTAAGTGTTAGTTGTGGCATTTTCATCAGTCTATGTAAACACGTATTCATTAATTAATTATCCTGGCACATTTCTAGTTTTTGCCTCTACTGATTAGATATTTCTGTCATATGCAATCTTTGATTAAATACCAAATTTTAGTTATCATATGGGGCATTGAATATATCTAAAAATAATTATTTAATTTTTACCATTCAGTCAGTTTTGATATAACCACATTCATATATCATAGGCAATGCCTTTATTAATGGCTATGGATGCATGCTAGTAAGTGATTTTTTTGATCCAACAATGATCAAGGGCAGCTATTAAGTTAATAGTTAAGTGAGTAGGGGAACATCCTAGTTCAATTAGGTAAAATAATTACTTACAGAAAAATAATTATGTGCACTCTCAATACACTAAGATTCCTGGATGAGAGTTCAGAAGAACAAATAAGTTATAGATAAGTGGATAAGCACAGGGACTGTGAGGATTTTAGGTTGAGTACAATGTGAGCTTAGGTAGAAGGGTAGAGTGAACGTTGTGAGGAATTAAAATATAAATTTCAATATATTCCTTGCATCTTAGGCTTCAGTGATATAAATCTACAATATAGATCAGTCACTCTTACTTGCTATTTTGAGAATATTAGAAAACAAATCCCCATGTGCCAGTTGGGTGGGATGTCCAGTCCCTTCTCACCTGGCTCGCACCTTTCACGAATTAGTTTTCCTTGCAGCTTCTTCTGCACAGAGTTGGGGACAGAGTGCGATAATGCCATTGTCCCAGTCTCATGTGGCCTTGCAGTGCAGGAGTCTGCTCGTTTTCCAAGGCCAGGGCTGCCCCTCCTGATGCAAAGGAAGAGTTTTTTCTGCTCCGCAGTAGTCCAGTTGGGTATAGGGTTGCTGCTGAAGCCAGGGTGAAATCATTAATAACTTCCATTTTTCCTTTCAAAAGTGTTCCTGTTAAATGAGAAATTATATGGCCACTTTAGTGTGTATGTCATTTAGAAAACTTCCTGGCCTTAAAGGCTATGAACATATTGCTATAGCTCGATTAAATCACAGCTAGCCTGTAGCTATTTTGCCTGGGGCAGGAGGATAAGGGTGGGGCATGCCTATTGCAGCTGATTGACAGAGCATCCATAACCAGCTGCATTCTAGGCCTAAAATAACATCATTCTTCCGTGGCCTGGTCTTTGATGCAGAATTTTTCTAATCATCATTATGACTTTTCTCCTAGGGGTTGTTGTTATTCTTCTGACAATTTGTCCTCAATCAGATATTCTACATACTTTGGACATAATCATGTTAATAGCCTCCACATTACTACTAGAAAATTATTCTATTCTTTCAGAAACTGTCAAATGAAATAGATGCGTAGGAAAAAAAGTGCAATGTAATTTTAACAGTCAATATCAGCTAAGACTTGTGCAGACCTTTGCCAGACTACACATCTTGTTAGAAAACATTGCTCTCACATCAGTGGGATGGTTCTATGCCATATATCTATATGACTACAGTATGCTGTTGCATTCATTCTCTCCAGATCTAAGAAAAAGTTTGGTCCAAAAGTAAATCCTAGTCTTCTTCTTAGGAAGCAGAAACTAATTGTAAAGTTTCCAGCTGAAGTGTTTCTGGCTTCAAATATGGAAAAATCAGAACTCCTCCAGATAAGCACAAATATTATGGTGGGAGATAATTTGGCTATAAGCTCACTGGTTCCTCCAGCTCTAGTAATTATTTTCAATTTTTATAGAATTTGAATCGATGAAGTTGGAAGGGGAGAAAATGAAGTGGAGATGGTGTTTCCAGAAAAGTTAGTTAAAAGAGAAGGATTTCTAGTGTGAGCAAGTGACCTAAATATACCTTAGAAGTAAAGTACAAAGAAAGACTAAAAAGTTTTCTTGACAAGAGTGCATAGTAAAAATCACATTATGAGAGGAAATGGACACAGCCAAGTAAAGGACAAGAATTAAAAAATAAACCTAGGTCCTTCAAGTTGTAGCCTATTTTGATTACCCTGATGCTCTTGGGAACAACTTTAGCTTCTGAGATATGTTAACATAATTTCTAAGAACAATGGAAGATTTTTCTTGCTGACTATGAAATGATTCCTTTGATGTTACTTAAAAGATAAAGATTTAGGCATAAGCAACTATGGCTTTGATTCAAGGCTTAGGAATGATAAGAACAGGACGCATTTGAAAACTCCTGTGAGAGAGAAGGTGATAGAGTGTATGTTAGAAGTGAGCTATAATGTTAGCAATAATTACACTCATAAGTCAATATTTTCTGATTGCTATGTGGAGAGTATTTAGAATTTATTTCATTAATTCTCTCGGCACCCCGAAGAGGCTAGTGCTACTGTTTTCTACACATGAAGGGTAAGAAAGTTGAGGGATGGAGTTCTGTCATTTGTCACAGGTTGCTCATAATATTGGGCTGCTGGAGTCCAAAAATAGGTCTTCCCAATTACAAAGCTAGACGAGTGGCCACCGTGATAGAGAGATGTGCCTACATAGCTAGGATAACATTTGACAGTGTTTGATATGCTTGCTGGCACAGAAAGCGTGTTAACAGAGTGAAGCCAACTCCCTGATGAGCCCAGGCTGTTGGTGAAGAGCTCTGGGAAGGTACGTAGCGTTGCACTATTATTCATTCTCATGATGTCACTTTCAAGAAGATAAAGGGATGATGTCGAACGGGCTACAACTTAAGACATATGTTAATTTAGTCCCTGAAGAAGGACATCACAATTACTCAATTACCGGCTAAAGAACATCCAAGTGCGTTTATGTTTCAGTGGAAATGAAGAGTTTCAGAGCAGCAAGACTTTCAAGGCACCACTCCAAATATTTCTAGACAAATCAGCAACACAGAGTGGTACTTCAGACTTTCTTCATTTATCTGGTATAATTTATTTTTCCCTAATAAGAAAGATTCTGAGATTTCTTAAAAAAAAAAAAAAAAAAACCTGAAAAATATCATCATTAAATAGATAATGTGAGAGAGAAGAAAATCTTCTTCAGCTATCTTTTTAAAAATGTGAAAAACATTCTTGCTACATAAATATTAGATGTTGAAATATACAATGGTATATTCCTAAGAGGTTTTGAACTCTGCTTTGAATAGTCCCTTGGTTGGAAGTTCTGTTATTTGCTATATTTTGCTTACTTTCATGATGAAGTGTTTAAAAACTCATTCTCATGCTTCAACAAACTTTAAGGTAAATTGAACAAATGTAGTACATTTTTATTTTACCTGAAGAAAAGATCCCGTAAAGCTTGACAACAAAAGTTATGTTGAAAACAACAAATATATATACCGTTTGTAAAAATAACTTTTGAATACAATTTATTGATGGTTATGGAAAAACAAATCTTGCAAATCAAAACAAAATGAGTAAAATTTGTCATTTTCTTATCTTATTAGAAAGCAAAGGGGTGAAACAGATGAGCAAACACAACACCACAATATGTATGCACAAAATAATTGTCAAAATTAAATTTCAGGTCTGTGTCTCCACACAACTGGTTATGTGCCTTCGTGAATAGAAGGGAAATTAGAGGGAGGCAGTGTGGGCTGTCATAGGTGAATGATTGTCAGTAAAATATTCACAAACAAGGTTTTGTGAAATATGGCTGAAAGAAGATAATCACACATAATTTTAGGCCTCCAGTTTCACTCTTTGAAGTGAAACCAATAAATTGTGAAATAAAATAGCAACAACTATTCCTTTATTGTTAAGAAGGAATGTGAGAACAAGGTAGCAGAGATATACTTTAAGAAGATTATGGTAGAGGTAAAAATAAAAGAAAAATAATTTTAATAGATAGCGTTGTTGATTTTTACTTGTGCTTTGTGCAAGACAATGTGCTAAAGACTTCTCACACATCTCTTCCTTTACTCCTCATAAGATTTTTAATGAAGGTCTTGTGAAATGTATAAAGCTCTGACCCACATCTTTAAATCCTAAAGCAGAACTGCAGTTAAAAGAAAATATTCCACATGATAGGAGAAATTTCAAAATACTCAAATCCTGTATTTTCATATCTTGGAAACAATGAATAAAACCTATAATCCCCATGTAATATCTCTTTAAAGTCTTATTAGTTTCTCTCTCATATCGTTTATGTGCTTCCCCCAAAATAGCTCTTTTTAACCCACAGCCTTCCCAATCTCTGAAAAGTGGTTTCTAGTTACTATTCTATTCCACCATTCTTCTCTCATCCTCTTTTTGTCTGATTAGAAATACCCAGAAGATGGTTTTCTACTTTAAGGCAAAGTGAAAGGTAAAGTGAGGAGAACGACTAAGTACTCCAAGTCTGAATCATTTCCAAAGGGTAATAGAAGAGAAAGATTAGCAGCTCTTTTGCTTTAATAATTTGTATCTTTTCACATGTGTATTATTATTGCAGAAATGACAGAAGCAACACTTAAGAGAAATTTTGGAGGGTAGCCAAGGTCACTGCTCTTTTAAGTAAAGTAGCCAGGGTTAAACTCACCATCTCTTTGAATTGAGCCTTATTGATTTGGTCTATCTAAAAGCAAGCACCAAGAAGCTGACACAGAATCATCTTTGTCTTACCAATTGTATACTATCTACAATATACTGTATATAGTGATGTTGAATAATTTTTTATAGAATTAAAATATTGTATTTCATTAAAAAATGGCTACTCAATGAGATGTTTTCCAAGATTATTACTTGGCCTCTAGGTGATATTCTCCTAGACTTGATATTGTTGTAATACAGAAAAAAATGGCAATTACAGCTATTACTTATTCAGTGTCTCCTACGTAACAAGCTCAGAGATAGATAATTTAAATAATACCATGAGCTGGGCAGTGGGAGGATCCAGGTCCATACGGATTGTCTTCAGGAGGAATCAGCCATGTCTCTGCAACAGCTGTCAAGTTTTATTATAATGGGGTTTTTTTAGAGTTTATCATAATTGCATGGAGTAACTGTTATAAGAAATTAAAAAAAAAAGACTTTCCGATTCCTTCCTAACAGAGCATGAGTTAGTTTGGAGTAGGATATAGGAATCCATGTTTTTAATAGGAAACCCCCATGGATCAGATTTAGATGTCTCAATGATCACACTTTGAGAAACTTTGCCTTAGAGTTCAACAAAACACTGATTGGTGGTAAAATCGCCTCTTAGATATTCATTTTAAGATCAGTGTACTTGGGACAGATGATGTTCTTGCAATATTTGCTGGTTTCATGGTTGAACTCTCACTAGGAATTTTGAGTTTCCAAATTGTCAGCTTTTTCAAAAACTCCATAGAATACCAAGTATTGCGAACAGACTGTAATTTCCTCAATTGCTCATAATGTACCACAGAAAAGAGTTTAAAATTGTCACCGTAATCCAAGACTAAATTAATTCCAGGTGTGTGCAGCTTAAAAGGGTGATAATTGGATAGCAGATAAACTGACATAGTAGGTAGAAAAGGCATATAATGGTTGTTTAGACATGTTTAACTGCTGAGATATATAATAAAAAGTTTAACTGGATCTGTCTATTAGAAAATTGCAATACTACTAGCAAGTAGATTACTAAATTTGTTTAACTAAACAAATCTTTGTGAATGACTACTCTGTGTCAGGTTGTGTTTTAGACATTGTATATACCAAAAAAAGATCATAAACATTTTTAAAATTATATAAGCACAATACAAAAGGTTGAAAGTTATTATAACCTGACAAAACCCAGCAAATCTTTACATAGCACATAATAACCGATGTTAGGTTTTGTTAATAAGAACTCAACTTGATTAAAATCAACTCGTGTAGGACAGGAAAGGAGTGGAGATATTGCAGAGGAAGCTGCATCTGCAAAGCATGGGTGCGCACATCAACATGGACCTCCAGTGAAACTCCAAGATATTCAGAGCGTCTGAAGAAGCACAAATAAAGAGTTTAAGAAAGAAAAGAAAAGATGTGAAAGTGTTCCAAAAGAGTCACCTCATTAAGACTATTTCTATGCATAAGGATTCGGCTTTTGTTCTGTAGAAAACAGAGTGCATTTTCTAGAGAGTTTAAAGCAGAGAAGGGACGTTATCGCATTTTCATTTTGATAGACCTCTGTGATTGCAACATAGATGTTCATCGAATATGCATTGAACTTAAAGGGAATCCATGAAGAGTTTGGCAGAGACTTCAGGGCTTGAAGTAAAGCAGCAGCAGTTAACGTGGAGAGAAAATGACAAATCTGAGATATATTTCAGAATTAAAAGTAGCTGGCCTCAGTAAGGAGCAAAGGGAAGGGCTCACTTACAGGTTGACATGATTTGGTGTGCAGTGGCACAATGACATAAAACTTAGTCAATAGAAATAATTTTTAAAAATCATTTTGTAAGAGTTGCTAAATTCTGGGCTCCAGACTTGTGTCGATAATAGATATGGACCACTAATTCCCAGCATATGTATATATTAACTCCAGCATATGTATGTATCAATAGCAGCCAGGGATCTTTAATTCATAAATTTACCAAACCAACCTAAGAATTTGTTAACAAGGATTGAATCCATCCTATGTAATGAGAATTATATGCAAATTACTCTAGAGGTGATTCAAGCACGAATATAAGCAGCAATTTATAAATTGTATTATTCATATATATGTCATAAATAATAAAAAAACTTATTATAGCTTCTATTTGGAATATTAACAGATTCATTTTTCTCCTAGATTCACAGATATTTATTCTTGCATACACCAGTGGTACCACAGTTCTGTGCTCAGTTGTCATTCCCTTTTTACATAATCTTTACTATTATTTGCAAAATGTCCTTACCACTTGTACCTGAAAATAGTTATGAAACTTTTTTTAATACTTTCTATAAAGAATTTTTATTTGTTTGTTTCTATGCTTTTGAAATTTTGGTCTAGCTATTTGCCATGTTAACCAAAATGCTTGCATATGGTAACTCATGCTTTCTCTCTTTTCTTCATTCTACTCCTATATATTCTCTCCCCACCCCCCTCCATTTCAATTATTCTATCTTTCCATATTTCAGGCACTTAATTTTTTTTCTTTGACCCTATTGTCATCTGTGATCAATAGTTCATTCTTGCCAGGAAAAATTAATTATGACCTCACCATAAACTAAAAACATGTTTCTTGTTATAATAGCACTATTATATTTAGCACTATTCTAATCTTCTAATCTTCTTATATATTAGCACCTTTTCAAATTTCCAGAACATAACCCAAAGTCCCAAACAAAAAAAGGAAGTCATTGTGCCAAAACTTTAAACTGTAAGGAATGTACTAAAACATTTTAAGCATCATCAGTACTCTCTCTTGATTTATTTTTGTGTATGTTACCTCTGCTTTCTCTTCTGTAAAAAAAAAATATATATATATATATAGTGTTAGCAAGAATTATTTATTGAATAATTAATTTTAGAGATAGATAGATAGATAGATAGATAGATAGATAGATAGATAGATAGATAGATAGATATGGAGAGAGAGAGAGAGAAAGAGAGAGAGAGAGAGAGATGATTTTTTTCTGTTGGATCATGTCTCTCTAAAAGTTAAAAACAAAACCATAGCCAGTTTATTACATATTCATTTTACAACCTTAGGATGAGAGAGGAAAGAGACTTCTTCCTGGTCTGATCTAGGTTATCTCTTATGCCAAATGCATGTCCAGTGTGTGTCCAGGAAGACTAAGTCATAACTATTTATCCAGCTTATTTCATATGACTACCCTTGAAAACAAGGGTATCTCAATCCACAATCCTCCTCAGATTAATACTTATAAATGAGAGGCATATAAAAAGTCTCTCAGAGGAAAGGGATAAATATCTATATTTTAAATAGGTATTTAAAATATCTATTAAATGCTACAACATTCTTTGAGAGGATATTGATAAACACCAAAACAAAATACCTATTACACACGACAACATTCTTTACTGCACTAATTATAGCTCAGAGGCATTCATTAAGACCATTTCACACACATTATCTTGCCATCAATAAAAAGAGAAAACACTAGAAAGGTGTCGAGTTGTTAAAACATGAGTGGGATAATGAAATTAATTTCAGATATGTTCAGTTTTAGATAATGACCATTTAGAAGTTCAATGTGTTAACTGGACTTGAGGGCAGAGGTTAGACTTTGGGATATGAGTTTGGAAGTCAGCAACACAAAGGAGGCAGTTAAAAACTAAAAATAGATATATGCATCTACATGTATCAAGAATTCATCTTTAAATCTCTCTTATCTGACTGAATGGCACAAAGGCATACTCAATAAATACTTTATGAATAGCTGGGGCAAAGAATGTGGGGAGTCTTTATTTTTAGATTTCAAATTTCTGTTGATACTTGCATGTAATATATGGATAAAGACTTGGATCAAGTTGCTTAAATGTTGGACATCATCAAGCAGAAAGATGTATAGACTGTGTAAGTAGTACATGTTTTCAGGATTTAGGCTTAAAGTTGTTGGGGAAATGCTAGAAAACTGTTAAGAGGCTGTAGTGAACACCTGTTCCTAAGAGATCCTCCAACATCATTTCTCCTTTGCTTTCAAGCATCTGAGCAGGTGGGTCTCTAACATTAAACCCAGTGAATTTCTAGCACCTTTTTGGAAAAAAAAAAAAAAGGTAAAATGATGAGATATTCTCTCATTTTGGAAAAATATTTCCAAGATGAAAGCACATTTCTACCTCTGAAAGCAAAAGCAAAAGTAAATGAAGGCAAACCATAAGGAAAATTTTTCTTCGAGTGCCGAAGATCTTGCAAGATTTAGTGTAAAAAAATTCTCACATTATGGTGTTTAACATCTTTCAACCATGTTCCACTCCTCCATGCTGCTTTTCACACACACTAGCTTTTGATTCTTCAGATTAAAAAATAAATAAACAGAGCTATGAAAGTTAAATGACTTTTCCAAATTTATAAAGCTAGTAACTGTCAGTCAGAATGAGGATGAAAATCTTTAGATTTGGGATTCGGGGCTCTTTCCAGTTTGCCAGAACTGCTGCTTGGCCGCTTTAGTTTAACTGTTGCTAAATTGCCATGGGGCTGTAAAATAAATATTTTTTATTAAATAGAATAGGTATTCAGTTGTAAAACATGTTTAACCATTCAAATATATAATTGTCTAGATTGTTGGTTTGATTATCAATTTAGTCAGAATAGCTACACTATTTGAACAAGTAAACAGCCCATAGTTTTCTCAACATCACTTATAATTTTGTAAATCTGTTCAGGCATGCTGATATGTTTACATTGGCATTGGCAAGGATACTTTCTAATATGGTGAATGAGCTGGGTATATTACTTTCCCATGGCTGCTGTAACAAATTATCACAAATTTAGTAACTTAAAATGATTCAAATTTAACATCTTACAGGTTTGTAGGTCAGAAGTCTGACACGGATCTCAACCAAGGTGCTTTAAGGACTACATTTCCTCTGGAAGTTCTAGGGGGAATCTGTCACCCCTGCTTTTTGTAGCTTTTAAGGGCTGCCTGTATTCCTTGGCTTTTGGTGCAGTCATCATCTTTAAGACCATCAGGAGCCTGCACTCTTTCTCAGGTTATATCATTCTGGTTCTACTCTTTCATAGCCAAATCTTCTTAGACTCTCTTGAACCTCGTGATTCTACTCTTTCATAGCCAAATCTTCTTAGACTCTCTTGAACCTCGTGATTACTTTGATCCCACCCTGATAATAGAAGATGATCTATCTCAAAACACTTAATGTAATCACAGCTGAATCACAGCCTTTTGCCAAGTAAAGTAACATTTTAACAAATTCCAGGAATTAGGATGTGGGCATCCTGAGGAAGAAAGCATGATTTTGTCTACCATACTTAATTTTGATTTTCAGGCTTATGGTTTCCAAGAATTTTCATATTTTTTTGTCTGTGTAATATATAACTTATTTATTCTGAATTTACTTCCCAAATTCAATTCTTTTTGTATTCTCAGTTCTCTCTATTCTCAATTTTAGACTTCATTAACAAAAATACAAGTAAAGATTACAAATAAATACTAATTTTCCTTTCATACTCTCTAAAATAAATGTTTATTTCTTAAGTAATCAAGAATAAAATTTTCTTAGATTAGGAAAAATAAGTATTCAATCAAGGCAATGAGTTATGTCAAAGCTGTCTTTTGGCATTTTTGGTTGGGAGAAACTAGTTTAAAAAATCTATTACTGAAATTTTTTAATGTAAAATCTTGATTAAGAGAAATTTTATAGGGCCTTAAAACATCAATTAAAGCTTGATTAAATTTTACAGCCCCTAAAGGCTAATAATACTTTCTCTTTCCAGATGACACAGAAATATGCCCTCTATACATAAGGCTCATTAGCAATGTCATGGCTCTAAAAATCTGCATGTAGTAATTATTCTAAAATAACTCGAAAAAAAATTAAACTGCATCCCTCTGTCTTATAAATGACTACCCACTAGAGAATATGTTTTCTAATTTATGGCCTTCTGAAACAGTCTTCCGTTTCCTGGGTTTTAAAAAAGCTCTATATTGGATCAGATCATAATATTATCATTATCGTACCATATTGGAAATGAATCCTGTTATTGTCCAGTGATTCTTGTGATAGTCCCTGTATGCGCTAATACACATTCTCAACGACTTTCATTGTCAGCATGTTCCATGATCCTTAGCATTCAATCACCATAAGTAATAGGTGCAGTGTGGGATAGTAAGCCAAAGCTGAAAAATTGATATTTTCCTTCTGCAAGAGCACATGCATCAATTGATAAACAGTAAACCAGAGGAAAAAGCATTTCCATTATTAGTACAGTGCACCAATCATACCATCTAAGGTACTGCATTTATTTTTCCCATAAATGCGTAATAGAATCCAGCTAATGGCCTTTATATGTCAATGCCAGCTGCCTCTATCCAACTAATATGTAGTTGTTTCTAGTTTAACCTTAATTGATAGGAGCAGTGGATACTCAGAATCAATCAATGAATTTCTGTGGATTCAAAAGGGGATTGTCATATAATCCTAATGAATTCTGGCAGCTGGCATTTGTATAGCTTAACGAATGTCATAAATATAGTGAAAAGTTTGAACAATGGTCAAGTTTCCTTGTAGAATTTTTGAAAGGTTAATGTTAAATCAAGACCAAATTTTTAGAATCTTCTTCTGGAAACTGTGTGTGTGTGTGTGTGTGTGTGTGTGTGTGTGTGTGTGTGTGTGTGTGTGTTAAATGCAAAGGAAAAATAAGTAAACCTTTTCATAAATCAAACCTTTTTTGTCATCAATATTCAATTCTAAATTGAAGTCAAATTTAGAACATCTGATCATTGATCATCTAATTTAATGACTTTCTGTTGATAATTGATCTTTTGGATACATTTAGCCTTATTACATTTGCTGTTCTCATTGTGTTAAATAATAAAATATTATGTATAAAATAAATTAAATATTATGTACCCCTTTATGGTTTTCACAATATGTTAGTATACTTCATGCTTTACTGCTTTCCACATAATTAAATGTTGGTAGGGCAGGTAATATTACCAGAAAAATTAACTTATCTACCCAACATCAATGCTTCTAATAATTTACATAAATTGAATCTTTTACCTTGATCTGCTGATGACTAATAACGTATAACATGGTCTTTCTACTTCATTTTGTTACTTTACTAGGTCTTTGTGTGTCAACAAAACAAAACAAACAAACAAACAAGCAAAATCACTGCAATTTCAAGTCATTCCAATTTTCCACAGGACCCGAAATACTCATAGAGAAAGAAGCTTGGCCTTTTCAGCATTCAGAATTCAGTCTAACCAGGAGCTGTAATATTAGTGAAAAATTATACATGAGCAGATATGAGAAGTTTATATGAGCTATCTATTATCATTGTTTACTCAGAACAGAAAAAGTTTTAGATTATTAAAATTACTGAAATCAAGAATGATATTCTAGACTCTGATATAATTATAATAATTTAATTCTTTATAACGCATTTTTCTTATGTATTTGGAAAATTGATAATAGACTTACTTTTTTTCCCCTGAATAATTCCTCAAAAATTACAGTAAAATATTGTCCAACTATGAAAGCTTGATTCTCTATAAGGCTTACTTTATATTAGCCAGTCTGTGTAAATGGACTTACTATGTATAAGAGTGAGACTAGAAAATTATCCTTTATGCATTAATGTCTTTAGTGTAGCATGAAGCTAGAGAAAACAGGAATCTTCATCCTGCCATGGCATTTGTACAGCGGGTCATGTGTCTGCATGGTTCCTAGCATGGTATTTTCTTTCACCAGGCACTAGGAAACACCATGCATTACATAATTTCTACCTTTATAATACAGAAAAAAAAAAAAAAAGCAATTTTCACTCTGGAGAAATAACCAGAATTGTTTTACTTATGAAATTATTTTCTAACCTTTTATTCAATAACTTAATTTAAATATGTATTGAGAACAAAGTGCTATGAAGGGAATGTCCAGAGCTCAACGAGAAGGAATAGCATGAACACGAGTTGGCTATCATACTGAGAAGGTGGTTTTGGCCTCTTTATTAACATATGAGGATTATTTTACTTGGCTCCATTTTTTTTATTTTCATCTTTCTTCATTCTCGGGTTTTAATACTCATCCTTGTTATTCTTGCTTGCAGAATGATCATTAATAACAATAATAATACAGTGATAATAGTTATTAATTATTGGATTAGAATTCCTGCAGAGATATTTTTTTCTTTTTTAACTAACCATCAACATCTTAGACATTTCTATCCAAACTAGATCCAAACTGGTGTTTATAGAGAACCCATTATTTTCTAAAACTGACATAGGTATAAGAGATTTAATATAATTGACTTATCTGAAATATCAGTGTCTCCTTTTCCGAATAACACTGTTCTGTAATATTTTGAAAGAAGAATTTAAATCTTTCTCAATTCTGGTAAAACTGAGATAATAGAAAACTATGACCTAGGTAATTGCTATGAAAAAATTTAAACATATATCTAAATATTTGTGGCAAAACCACATCTGAGACAGTAGACTTGATTTTCAACCTTGCTTGTTTCACTCTTGTAATACTGAGACCACATCATGAGAAAAACTTCTGAAGCATATAAATTATCATACTCCATTCACAGAATTTGGGTATCCCAGTGCACTTGGTAAGAAAACACATTTCTAAAATTTCTACATTTATACTCAATATAAAGTGATCGCTGTTTTGTCATTGAAAAATGTAAAATAATAATTTGAGTAAGTCCTGCCCATTTTGTCCCTGTTTTAATCTCAGTCTTCATAGCTAAGTCAATGAATATTTTTGTTTGTTTTTAGATTGGAGACCAATTAGACTGGCAGGACATTTGTTGAAAACTACTCAGTATGCACATGTTCCTTTCCATTTTTTAAAAAACTAGATTTTGATAAAGACAAAATAAAATAATTGATTTAAATGTCCAATAAAAAAGATAAAAACACATCTAAAATAATATACTATGACACAAGGCAGTGCATGCATTTGGATTTTCTGTTCACTAATTGTTAACTTAAAAAGAAAAAGCCAAAGCAAGAGGCAACAAGCATTTATTTGAGATGGGAGAATTATAATTTGAGGTCACAGGTTCAGGCAGAAACTCAAATTGTGTCCTGATTATAGGGTGAAGGCAAGGTGTTTTTATGAGAAAAGGATGGGAATAAATTACTTGAGTAAAAGAAAAGAATTTCTATCAGTATTAACAAGCTAGGTTACTTTTTAGCTGTACATAGCTGGTTACTGATTCAGAAGAATGTCCATAACCATCAGTCCTTGTGTTCAGGGTGTCTGCTTTCCTGTTAGCTCTACAAACAGTTGTAGGATGATGTTGGTTTGGCCTAGACCAAAGGTTATTTTGCCCAGTTCGAGCATCCCAGAAGTTCAAGGAGTAAGATGTGCAAGTCTGCTTTTTGTATCACAGTGTTGTTTCAGTTACTCTGAAATGGCTGTTCTGGCTCTGTTTTAAAATGGCTCCACTTATGTCAACTTTTCATATAATTTAAAAGTGCTTTCATACACAATGATGTTGTAAAGTTATTTATGTTGTTGAAGCTGAGTAGTTTTATTTTTACTAGGTTTTTAAAAAGCATTTAGTGTCTCTTTAAGTGGGAAATTACAAATGATTTAATGAAGATTATTGTCTGTTATTTTTTATCTGAAGTGGAGCCTAAGAAGCGCAAGCAGTTTTATATTGCAGGCCTAAAAGATGATTGTGATATATTAGGTGAAACATTCTCGAAGATAAAGGAACAAAACGCCATAATGTATTATGAAAGGAAAGTGAACAATTCTCTTCTATATCTGTAGCCACATAGTATGGTTTTGAAAACAGTAACATTGTATATTCAATTCGCAAAAATCTCAATCACCATTGACCCATCATTTGGTTAATTTACCTCACTCCAATACTCAAAAATCACCTCCCCAGGCAAGCCAGAACATTTACAGATCATAGATGACTCGTGGGTGCCCCCACCCAACTCCTGGGCCCATGAGTGGTAAGTGGAAGTGGTTCATTTAAGAACTGTCTAATGATTCTCCATATCTTTATTCTAATGAATTGGCAACAGAGAAGGCATGTGTTGAGATGGGAGAGCCAAATTGGTCTCCCTCTTGTGTTACTGCATTAAAGGATGCTCTTTCACACCGCCTCAAACATACGGCCAACTTGGTATGAGTTAAATCTTTGTTGTATTAAATCTCTTATATGTATGAGTTATTCTATTAGCACAGGCTACTGATGCCTGTCTCAACATGCTCCTGAAGATATGTTTTATCTCTAGTATGTTTAATATCTTCTCCACCTCTACTTCTATAGCAGTCTGCCTTTTGTATCACAGTGTAGTTTATTCTATCTAGCTTTGTAAAAACCTGGTTATACGTATGACATATTATTGAGTTGTACACTTGAAACCTATTTGATTTTATTAACCAATGTCACCCCAACAATTTTAATAAATAAAAAGGCTGCTTATACATACCAGGAAGAATGAAGATATCATAAGACCAGATACCCTGCCCTAATCATTGGGATATGTACCAAAACCTAGCAATCTGCTTTAATTAAATTGAATGTATTCAACAGATTATGTTTTTGAGTACTTCTATGTACCAATTATTAGGCAAATCATGATTTGTAAAATTAAAAAGGAAATAACAGAATACTGAAATGGATAATACTCAAGTGGAGTGCATCCTTTAGAACGTTCATTATTGTGTGAGAGAAAGCAGTTCTACATAGTAAGAAAGTGTTAGCAAAGGGCCTGAGTCAGACAATTCTTGATTTTAATTGGATGGATGCTTAGGGTTGTCGCTAAACTTAAGGGAGAATGCAACAAGATGGAATCTCAGAAGTTAAGAGTAGATCATGCATGGCCTTGCAGACTAAGAGATTTGGATGCTATACTATATGTAGTTGAAACTTATTGAAGGGATTGGATATGGGTGTTAGTATGACATAATTGCTATTTTTTAAAAGTTCCTTTAGTAGCTCTTTGAAATTACTGTTGGAAGATTGGTTAAGATGGAAGGAAGGAGACTTAATACTTAAGATATAAGATAAGAGAATCTGTATTTATGATGAGAATGGAGCTGAAGACAAAGAGAGAATGTATATATACTATTAAGTTGCAAATCAATAAACACATATCAGTAGTAATTTGCACTTGAGCTATCAAAGGAAGAGGAAAACCAAGAGAGACTTCTAGGATTTGGCTTTTAGATTAAATCAAAGTTATGTAGTGGAACCAAGAAACTACTGTCTAGAAAGTTTATGGTGTTTAATATTCAGAGATTATTTAAAAGAGTAAAATAACCAAATGCAATACTTGCTCTATCAATTTCATTCAAGATATAATAAACTGATACTCATTCATAATAGGATGTCTACAGTGAATGGCCACATGACTATCTAAGTACTTGCTCTAATGACAGAACCAAATTGTCTAACTGTACTTAGGATTGATCAATCCAATACAATTGATAGAATTTTTTCACTCATCAGAGGCCATTGACTCACTGTATTCAATGTGAGTGACATTTTTATTTCATAGTCTCCACCGTGTGGCTTTTTGTACTCACATTCTTTCCTCAGCATGCGATTTTCTGTCTTGATGAAATGAGATCCTGAGAAGGATCACTGAAAAGTCCTTGGTCATAGCTCTCTGGGCCATTAATTCAGCAGCTTTACATAGTGGCTTCTGCTGTACGCAGGCTTCTGAGGCCTGCCTGCATCAGCAGTTCTGAGAAGGTTATAGGAAGAAAATCGCCATCCTTAGCTACAGTGTTTCAATTTCTTTGTTACCTCTGTACTTGATGTATAAGTGGCTCTTTTTCTACCTGTGTATCAAAGAAGAATTTATGTAGACCATTCTTAAACACTTTGTTACAGTCTCATTTTCAAAAATGTATGCTATGTTATATCAATATGTTCATTTCAACCTTTCAAGTATTCTTGATGCCTAAGTATTTCTTTGCTGTCATCCCGCTTTGCTCACACCTTTGATGGCTTGATTTATATTTCTTCCTCTGACAGATCCCATTTCCACTCTTTTTCCTTAAGAATAATACCATCCCCCTGGCCTAGTATAATAAAATAGCACTTAAAGATAATGATAGTACCTACCACACAGAAAGAGCTTACCAGAATCCCTAAGCTATGGACTAAATTGTATGCCCCCAAATTCACATTAAAGCCTGAGCCTCTAATGCGACTCTTTTTGGAAACAGGACTTTTAGAAGGTAATTGAGGTTAAATGGGGTAATTGGGTGGGGACTTACTGGATTGGTAGCTTTATAAGAAGAGGAAATGCTCTTTCTCCTCTAGCACATGCACACTGAGGAGAGACCATGTGGAGATACAGCAAGAGGGCCGACAGGAGGAGAGTTCTTACTAGGAACTGAATCTGCTGTCATCTTCCCAATCTCCAGAACTATGAGAAATGTGTTTATGTTGTATATGCCACCCAGACTGTGACATTTTGTTCTGGTAGCCTGAGCAGACTAGTACATTTTTTCATAGAGTATTTTTTCTGTAATATTATCATTAACTTCATTAATCTTATATTTCTAATTGAATCTGAAATGCACATCACATCGAAATATTTTGTGCTCCCAGAAAATTATTCCACTCTTTCTATCCTACGTGCCTATGCATGTGCTTTCCCCCTCTACCCCCAAAATGTTATGTATTATTTTCTTTGCTCAATAAATGGTATAGTTCTAATTACTAAAGCCATGAGTCAGGACACACACTTTGACATTCAGCACAAACATTTCCTAATATACAGTCTTTAATTTCTTATATATACTCTTCAGTATATATGTATTTGTTCACTTCTATATCCCCCACCTAAATAGAAGCTGCATGAAGGCAAATATATTATCTTGTAGGTCTTTCTCTAACATACAGAACAGAACCTGTGGCAGAGTGGGGCTGGATATATAACTCAAATGATATATCACAATGATAAAATCTGAAAACATTGAAACATGTATGTTTTTCAGTATATCATTAAAATATTTCTGTACTTAACACTACCAATAACCTCAGTCTTCAGTAGATCATATTTTGAGAAATCTTACCAGCGATTCAAGGATATGCTAACACGGAAAGTGCCAGTTGTGTGGACAGTATTTTAAAACAATATTCCAGTGACTTCCGTGTAACCACCATCAACAAAGCTTCTTGCCTGCTTATCCAAGGACTACTTAGTAGCATGGTCTCAGTCCAGTTCAAGATGTCTAAGTTCTAGTCTCAAGAATATTTGTACACATCCTTGTATATTTGTTCATTCATTGATTTGTTCAACAAATAATATTGAGTGCTAATATGTGTGCAATTCTCAGCAAACCAAATAGGGACCGTCACTGTCATCATGGGTCTCATATTGTGTCTTGAGTTTCATTTTCCCAGGTAATCCTCATCAATGCAACTGAGGTCTCATAATCTTTCTTATAAATTGTGTTAAGTTTTCAAATGATAAAGCAATAAACATTTGTATAATAGTCTTTTGGGGGGGTGAGTTGTTATAAGTCTTTTTTAGGATAAGCACTCATTAACCTTTATCATAAAGAGGAAAAAGGGGGCAATTTGTCTTTTCAAAACTCTCTATTAAATTACTTTTGAAAATTGAGGCACCGTAACAAAGAGCAACCTCAACTGAAAAAAATTAAAGCAGCCCAGATATCCCTATACTTGTTCATTCTCAATCTCTCTCTCTCTCTAACCTCTTTCTTTCATTTGCTTCTCTAAATGTATGGCATTCTTGGTCCCAAAGTTTATATCCCCATTCAATAGAAGGACATTTCTTAAGATTAATTTCTTTATGATCTTCTCCCAAACTCACAGAAAATAAAATTATTTTTAAAACTTAAAAAATAAGTTATTACTCAAATAGAGATTAAAAGATTTTATTCAGTTGATGCACAGTGAGGAGCATCTGGGCATCAGCTAATTCCCCCCTGAGCTGGATTAGCAGTTTCACAGAGTGAGAGGAAGAGGGGGAGGTGATTTTCATAGACTTAGGAGAGGAGAGAGGTTATGTGGCCTTATGGCTATCTCAGGTGTCACTTTCTCTCATCCTTAACTGCTACTGAAGTTGTCTTTGGCACATTTGAATTTTTCTAGTTTTTGCTATCTCTTGTTTTCAATCGTTGGTTCATTCCTTTCTCAAACACTTGCATGACAGCTCTTTTTACAGGTGTTTCTGTAAGCCTTCGAGGTTGTTATTAATCAAGGTTCAAGGGAGAGAGAGTTGCAGAAGGGGATAGGGCAGGTTACAAGGAAAAAGAAGAGATAGAGAAAAAAACAAATAAAAAGAAATAAGGCTAAGGCCAAAGGAAGGTAAGCTAGGTCTAAGTTAGTAGGGTGGCCCATATTGACCCAGGAGCCCACTCCTGATCCAGTCCAATTCAGTTGTTGGTGGTGGGTCATTGACTAGAAATAGATGCTGGGGTCTTCCTTTGGATGTGGCAGAGACAATTTTTATAGAAACAGATGGAGTCTAGCACAGAAAATAAACAAGGTCAATAAATATGGTTTCAATAACTTCAGTCACTGAAGAAAAATACTGACTTCTTTGGCTAACACAATGATGTGTCAGTCAAAGTTGTCTATACGTGCAAAGGCTTACTTCAAAGAAGAGTAAACATTACTGAAGTGGAACTACATAAATGCAGGCATTGCTTTGTAAGATATTTCTACACCGAGTGAAAGTTGACTTAGAGAACTTTTAACATCTCATACAAATGAATTTGAGAAGGAGAACAGGAAAAATTGCAACATATTTGCAATTTTTATACAAGCCTACAGTCACCTGACTGTACAAGCCTACAGTCACCTGACTGCAATCACTCCATTAAGATTAGCAAGTATCACAAAAATGCTCCACTTACACTTTTAAACAAGGGCATTTCCATTATCACTGACCACCTAGAAAGATCACATATACAATCTGAGGAAACAGTCATGGCTTCTTCCATTTTGCAATGTAATCAGTGATTCCAAATGTCAGTGAACAGCAATTTCACAACAGTGGCATTCATAATTAATCTGATTCAGTCTGGCTATTATCAATGTCCATAGCTTAATTCTAAAGAGAATATTATATAACTATGACACTGTCTTATATAATGAGATAATAATAGATTCCATGGTGATATTATGCAAATTCCTCAGTCAACTTATTTTTAAAAAACTGCTTACATATTACAGGCATATAGTAACAAATCAAGTGATCTTTTCGACTAACTTTGTTGGCTTTCTTTTTTTTGACCATCTATGAACTTTTAATACAATATTGTAAGCTAAATGGATATATACTGACTATTTGCTCCAGAAATTTCTGGTGTAACTATTTGTTTACTGTAAAAGAACAAAGTAAGTTGAAAGAAGAATGTATGCAACATTCTGCTGGGACTCTATAAAGCCTCGGACATTATATCATGATTATGTATTTAAGTAGCTGAAAGGCATTTGTCGTTTTAATGTGCGTGGATGATGTAATAAAGGGCATGATGAACATGGGCCTCAAACCATATCTGAGCAAGAGATAATGGTGGCATTTGTCTAAATGTTGCGTATATTCAACACATTTTGACAGATTTTATTAATGCAAATGGTTTTTAGAGAATCAGTGTTCATTCAGTTTCAGAAATAAAAAATGTTAATTTTCATTTCTCTAGTTGAATTACATTTCCCTCATGCTATTTTAGCACTGATTTTAAAAGGAATTGGTATAATATGTATATCTATTTTGTAATAAGCTATCATATTCTGAAGTTTCAAAGTATTACATTCAGAGCAAAAAAATACAACATGGTAATGTGTACTAAACACTCAGTAAATAAATATATATTTTCGTAGGAAAGACACAGTATCTCAGAGACCGTCTTTTCTCTTTGCAATGATGCTGAACTGCAAAGTTAGCTAGTCATCTCCTAATTAAACAAAATCAACTGGGAGAAAATTAAATAAATTGATTTACAATTAATGGTTGAGCAAACACTCCTCCAGTTTTATCTTCCGATTTTAGTCTTTAGAAAATTTTTTCATTATTTTTTGCTTCTTTATATTTACATGAAAGATTATCATGATATTGACAAATGAGCTTATATTTATAGCATTTTTGCTTCAACTACACCAATTGGGTCTTATATATGCATATTTAAAATTTGTAATGTCATGCATGAATATGATATATTTTAAAGCATGCCTCTTACACATTTTTTTTTTCTGTGACTTCAATGCTATCAAATATAAATAAGCTTTGGGGGCTGTATCATGAGATTCTGGAAATGGTCATAATGTGTTTACTATGTATATATTTTAACTAAATGTTTCCTTGGCAGATCAGATAAGCCAGACGACTTGAAAAGCAAATGAGTAATATTAGGAATGATTTAAACTTTTTTTACATTGTGAATTATTTTAATCTACACTCCTATTTACATAGTAGGATGACTCTATTACATGCTGTCATTTAACATCGATTTGTCCATAGCTAGAACAAGGTAGCCTGACCTACCCTCCATGAGCCAGTTATTCCTAACCTATACCATCAACAGAAAGATTTGTCTATCAACCTTCATAACATAATCTATAAGATCAATACACGTATGTACATCCTACATGAAATCTAGATATACAGTCACTTGATATAACAGATATAATATGTGTGTATATAAATATATACTTCCTGAAAATTTATATTTTTAAATCAACATGTACTTAGTGAACTTTCGTTATTATCCACACATACATGGTATTGTGGGATAGTCCAAGCAAATATAAGAACATAGCTTTTCCCTTATTTTATTCGCACATTAAGGCAGTTCCTTTCTCAAGATGTGGAATCTCTCCTCTTTTATTACTTCATGATTCTTTCTAAAAGCCAATGCTGAAAAAAAAAAAGGTATATTCAAATAAGAGAAACTTAAAAATGATATTTACAAAAGGCACCCAGACCACATCAAACCTAAAAGCCAATGCTGAAAAAAAAAAAGGCATATTCAAATAAGAGAAACTTAAAAAATGATATTTACAAAAGGCACCTAGACCACATCAAAAAAAAAAAAAGTATTTTCTTAATATAAAAATCAGTCTTTGAAAAAGTCAATCAACAGCTTTAAAGCTTTCTCTTGTAGGATATTACAACCAAGTTTTTTGTTTGTTTTGGTGCGTTAGTCTAAAAAATAGCTAAGAATTGGGAACTTAACTCATATTCCTTTTATGGATGACATGTCACAGACATTATGAGCAGTTGCAATACTAGAGACTCTTAAATACTTCATGTGTTACGAAACATAGCACAGATGTTTATTGGGATTTATACCTCATCCTCTGTTTGTCTCTGTCTGTCTGTCTATCTATCTGTCTATCTATCTATCTACCTACCTACCTATCTATTTATAGTTTTAGTATTTAAGAGGTATACATGATCCTCTGGACCTGATATGAGCTCCTAAGCGTTTAGACCCTTCATTCTATCTTTAACAAATTTATGTCATCTGGACACCTTGTAATGCAGTATAAATTGTAGCAAAACATCCATGTGAATTAATCTCTATCAGATAAAGAAAATACTGCATTTGAATTCAGGGGTGAAATTTGTTATATTCATATAGTATCAAGGTTCACTTACTAAATAATTTTGAATAACTTAAAACCAAATTATACTTTCACGCACATTCATTCATTTTGGTCTTATAATAATCTGAATGAAAGAAGAGTAGTATTGTTATTTCATGCTAAGCAGAGGAAACACATTCTGAATGATGAAATAGCCTGCTGAATGTCACATATCCAGTAAGTAGCAAAGGCTACACTGAAATCAAGGTTTTCAGGCTCCCTCTAAATTCCGTTTTTGTTTTTGTTTTTGTTTTTAATGTTATATGACCCAACCAAGTAAGTATAATATATAAAAGGTACAGAAACATCTTTCATACTTTTATACTACTAAAGTCCATTATGATTCTCTATGGAATAACACACAGACATTTTTGCAGTTCTGTAAATCATCAGGGTAAAAGCTTTTCACCTATAACTAGCTGTCAACTGAAAGACAAACAAATTCGACTCTTTGAAAAACAGAAGAAGTATAACTTGTAGTTGGAGAGATAATGATGAGCTTTTTCATTCTACTAAAGGAACTCAATTGTATTCAAAATATATAAACTCATCTTTTTTCTCTTTCATATATATCACAAACCATTTCTCTATTGCAATGCGCGCTTTCTAGTTCACCGACTTTTCCAATTATATGAAAACTATATTACAGTAAAATGTTAAAAACTTTTCATCTTTCTCTCTCTCTCTCTTTTTTTTTTTTTGGATTTTTAAAAATTCAGTACAAACAAGAAAAGGGAAAATCTATATCATTATAAACCCAGTGTGGCATTCGCTGGTTAATTAAAAGTTCCAACTGTGGACATTTTCTGATGTCTCTAGATGTGTAAACTGATTTTTAATAATTAAATAATTTTTAAAAGATATAATGTGTACTTTAATCACATAAATACATATGCAAATTTTAATGTGATTAATTTTCAAACCATTAATTGATACTCTGATAATAGAGAGGTAACTTTATTGAGAGAAAAACCAGTCAGTATAAACTCTAGTAGTTCTTTAAAATAAAACATATGGAAGGGATGATTTTGTTTTCCAAACTTGGAAAACACAGTATGCTAATTATATATGAAATGTGAAATACTGCATGTGGTTCGATAGTATATGAAAGAATGAGATTTAAATTATATGTAGAACATTAATCTATTCTCATATTTGCTTATTTTATGCATTTTTCCCAGGAAGGTTATTGTGTCTCATAATTGCATATCATTTAAAAGAATGACGTGAAATAAAATTGAGTGAGGACATCAGAATGGAGGGAAAATTAGAGTAAGAAAAATTCTATAAAATTAGGAATTAAGTTATATATAAAATCCAAGCCAGAAAGAATTATTTTCTAGAAGTGAGTTTTACATGAGGCTCAAGCTTTCTATCTTCATGCAGAAAATGTGATACAGATATATGATCAGACTTTCCAGAAGTTAAATGTGTGTGCATGCATGCTCGTGCACGCGCGCGCACACACACACACAAATTGCTTTTGCTCAGTAGAAAGACAAATTGTTTCTTTTAGTCAGATAAGAAAATATCCCCTATTCGTCTTTTTGGAGAAGGCACCCAGTAATGAAAACATTGGCCATCAACAATACCCATACAGTTAAAAAATAATAATAATATCCTTAAAGTAAATAATTTGATGTTTTAAAGATCATTTTCTTATGAAGCCCTTCTTTTAGGTCTTTGTAAAACCATTTTGTAAAAGCGTTTCCATAAGATCTCAATTTTATGTGGCAGAAGTTTAGTACTGTATTCTGGTTTGACTTCATCTGAGGCAGAATTACTAGTCCTTATGGGAAATGGTGGAGGCAGGCCTTTCAGTGATCAGTAAATGCGACTAACCTTCCTTCACTAACCTTTCCATATGTACTGAATGACAGCGTGTTTGCCATCGTTTCCCCCGAAAAGGAACTAGAGCTTGGTGCATCATTATTGAGGGGTAATTACCAAGTCATATACTTGAAAGCTAATGTGGGACCTGGTAAGGACACATTTGTGAGTTCACTTAACCTCTCTTTTACTTCTGCTCAAAGGGAGGCTTCATGGTTTTCTCAATGACAAGTATCTTTAGCTCACAAAAGAACAAGGGTTAGGCCCACACATTCTGAAGCAGAGAGACTCAAAATATAAAGTATACGGAGAGATGGACACATACACATATATAGACATATATCAAGTGATGTGCATATAATTTTAGATAGTACATTAAGAGTTAAATAACAGAGGTGATTGAAAGTATTGCTGACCCAGGACAAGGGGAATTTTGTTGTTGGGCACAATTGAGAATAGTGAACTTGTAATAAGCTTGAGAAAGACAATTCTGTATCCTAATCCATTCCCATGAATGGGTAAACCAGAAAGTGGGAGTAATAATGCATTAGCAGTTTGCACATTTTATTCTGAAAACTATCAGGGAAAATTAAAGGGGCAAGAGATTAGCTAAGGATATAATTGGTTCTGGGAAGAAAAGCAATAGAGTTCCATGAAGCAAAGAGCATTCATGATTTGGGTGAAATGGGGCGCTCACCCAGAATAAAATCCTTGCTAAGCTGACCCTGTTTAAATCCAAGGCTCATGAAATACATGAACTTAAGAGGATGGGGGTTAACAGCCTCCCATCAGTTTTTAGTCCAACTTCCTTGTGGTCAGAGGAAAAAAAAGAAAAAAGACATTTATGTGAAAACGGGCATAGAAAAAGGGTAAAGAAGAAGAGAAAAATGTACAAACTATTAATTAATTTTATTAGCTTAAGATGTAGTCACATTTATGCATCATCAAAATTCTAGAAAATGTTAGGCTACTAATAACAGACCCTACAATATAATTATAAAATAATAGTTTAACAAATGTAGAAAAATGATATTCAAGATAAAAAGTTTACCATATAAATGTCTCACTAATACATTTAATGTTCTTAGCCAAAGAGCCTACTTCATTATTTTAAACTGATAAGAAAAAGACAGGTATGACTTCATTTCTGTCAATATGGGAAACAAAACTCTTGCTCCTAGAATGCCTAGCATTCAAAATAAAATATATTTATTATTTATTTTTTACTGCACAGTTGTTGAATTCATGTTATTGTAAGATAAATGCTTGGGGGAAAGAATCAATAAATAATGTTGCTCTAGAGAATTATGCTTGTCCTAGAATAGTGTTTGCTGCTTGTGTCAGTTCTAATCGCCAAGATGCGATTACAAGTACAAGAGATTTTAAGGAAAAGGCATGTAAAGGATCAAGCAGAACATGCCAAAGAAGACAAGGCACTCTTGAAAATGTACCATTGGCCAGGCAGATGGGGAGTCTTCCAGTTAAAATTATAAGAGTCTGCATCCCACAAGAACAGTCTGGCACTAGTAGTTCTGTTTTGCTGACATTAGTAGGGACCATCTTGGGGAAAACATGGTCTTAGAGGTTATATAAAGCAAGTTCAGGTTCAATCACTGAACTTGGCTTGCTGCATTAGATTCTGTGGAAGGAGACCTGAACAGTGCACTTCCATGACCATCATGCCCATTTAGCCTAGAGTCTGAGATTTAATGGGCCATACACAGATATAGAATAGAAGAAAGGTCCATGGTCTCAGCAGGGTCATAGCTCAGGTTAGTACCCCTGAATAAGGACAAGACTTTCAAAATATTAAGTATGTTTCATCCCATCAAAGGATATGGAAGATGAGCATATCTGTCTTGAAGTTGCTCTGTATGGAAAAAGAGAAGAGAAAACTCCCCAGAGAATTCTTATCCATGGGCTGTCTCCTTCATACTGGGTAGTGATCCCAGAAAACGTTCAAGTCAAAAATGTACTTAAAAAACAGTCTCAGATTAGAAGTGATCCCAAATCACTTCCTGGGAGATGCAACCCAATATCACATGTCGAGGAATGTCCTTTAACCTCAGGCCTCAGAAATTCCCTCAGATAAAGTCCCAAAGAAGTGAGTTCCCAACAAACACATCTCAAAACACACAAAGAGGCAAGTCACCATGAGCAAGATTACAGAAAAAGTAAAATATATAATCAAATCTGAAGTGGTTGTGAAACTTGAGAGTTTTAATAATCGAAATGTATTTTAAAGAACTTACAATATTATTATATTCGGGAAGACTGCTAACTTCTTTTATAAGAACCTCATTTCATCTTCACAACAATCTTGTAAGGTAGCTATTATGATCTTCACCACATAGTCAAGCAGGATATGTTGGGTGGCCATAGAATGCTAAGGGACTGTAGGAATACAGTGATATTGGGAATACAGCAGTGAAGAAAACAGAAAAATTCACTGCCTTTATGGGATTTACTTTCTAGTAAGCACAAGTTCCGTATTAGCCCGTATGTTATTTCTTTCTTGTCCTTCTCTGTTTTCTTGCTTTCTCTCCACATAGAAACACACACATACACACATATAAACATCTTCTTGGCAACTGAAAATAAATAGCAATAACAATGATAAAAATCTAGGAAAGCCACAACACAGCAAAACAATATGTGCAACAGGTGCTGAAAACATCAGCCAACACTTATTATATAGCCTAGCTACTGTGTGGTTTTATTTAAATGAAAGAAATCTAGGATGAATTTCTATCTTTACCAGTCATTTTCTCCCCATGCCGGCTTAACCCTCAGTATATTCAATTTGTGTCTCTATAAAGTAATTTTTTAAGAATTTTCAACCTAATAATAACTGTGAAATTAAGCAAAACCAGGAAGTGTATGATTCAGACATGGTAATTTCCTCAGCTCTAGATTTTGCATACTGGTTGGTGCAAACACCAAAATGTCTTAACTTTTGCAAAGTAATGATAGTAGAGACAACAATTATTACTTTGTGGTCATTGTTTACCATCTTCATTTTATTTTCACGCCTGAGGGAACTAAATCTAGGCTCTGTTTATTATTAACATTATTAGTTTCTTTATCTATCTCTAGCTACTTTATCTTACTAGATTTGTCCTAGTCAATTAAAGAGTAGAGATTTTTCTAAAATGGTAAATTTAGTGAATTTGAATTTTTGAGGCTGTTTTTGTTCTCCATATGATTTGTTTATGATTCATAGGCTAATTTCTTCCAATATTAAATAAAATGACTCATTATTTAAAATGTTTATAAAATGAGAAAAGCAAGAGAATAAGAGATAATAATACAAATATCAATAATAGTAACAACAGAAATCCTTTACTCAAGGATTAGTGCAAGCCTGTTGCTGTGTAAACACTTTGTGTGCACTATATATTTTCATACGCAGAGTGACCCTTCATGCTAGTTACTGATAGTGATCACATTGTACAGATGAGGATGCTGAAGAATAAAGATAAGAAATGTAATAAAGGTAGTACAGAACAGAGCCTGGACTCAAACCAATATGTGACTCAAAATCTCAGCTCTCATTCATTAGATTGTAAACATTATGTTTATAGGTCAACTTACTGAAGCCTTGAGGCATTTGATTCGTTACTGTGGTATCGTCACATTTAAATTATGAGTAATATTCATATTCAATGTATGGAACTCAGAAGTAGAAGTTTAGAGTAGAAGGTTATTTGAGTGTGTTAATAAGGATCACAGCTCTGAAAGTGAATGATGTTAGCTGAGAAAGCATTTTGACTGAGAGATGAAGATAGCCTGAAACACAGACACAGAGTTATCCAGCAGGTGGGGAAAGGAGCCTGCAGAGGGAACTCATGAGAGGGTCAGACACGCAGAAGGAAAACCGGGTCGGTGTGCAATCTCAGAAGCTAGAAAAAGACTATTTTAAGGATTAAATGGCAAACAGCATCAAAGGCTTGTAGAGAGAGGACCGAAAACTTTTCTACTGGATTAAACCAATCTGAGCTCATGGATAACCTTATCAAGCAGTCCAAGTAGAGGGATGGGGCTGGAGGCTCTGTGAGCTGAATAGGTTTGAAATAACCATTGCAGACAGTATGAGAACAAGATGACTATATGTACAATTTCAAGAATTTATGAAAAACAAAGCAAAACAAAACATTTGGAGTGGTAATTATAAATGTATTTATTAAGTTCTAAGCACTGTTCTGCATGATTGGGACACATTTGGCTATAAAAGACAATATCCTTGTTCTCTTGGCTTTTATGATCTAGCAGGGCGGTAAAGAAACAGTAACTATCAAATAAAACACAGTACATGGAAAGGTGGCTGGTGCTATTTGACAAAACAAGTAGACCAGGAATGTTCCAGGTGAGAACAAATTGCAATTTAAAATAGGATTGACAAATATACTTAATTTTGGTGATATCTGAGCAATAATACTGACTATAGGAAGTAAGATTTAGTCACGTGGAAATCCAGGATTGACACTTGAGGGAAGTGAACAGCCAATGCAAATTCTATGAGGTGGTAGGTCAGTGTGCTGGAACCCAGTGAGCAAGCTGAATGTTATAATAGAAAAGGTTGAGGAAACAGTGGGGACCGGATGTGTGGACCAGAACACAGAGGGACTTGAAAGTCATTGCAAGGCTTCAGGTTGAACTGAGCAAAATAAGGGCCATTTATATTGCCGTCAACGTGCGCTAGTCCCTGACTTTCTCCAGTAGTGTTCTGTTTGTGAATTATATGCACTGAGACTTGGCATCACAATCGGTTTTGACAGTCGCTACAAAAAGACAGAGTGACAAAAGAATTGATTTTTTTGACAAGTGTCTTATGAAAATGCAGGACCATATGTTCTCAGCTTGATAATGAACAGAGGGAAGAAAAGAATGATTGGCCGTATTAGAAGAAAGGAGACGAAAACGGACTAGGGGGTTTGATGAGGATGTTTGTAGATAAAGAGGATGTTTTCATTCACTGATAAAGAAATTAATATGTTCAGTCTGGATCCAGAATTTGAGGCTTTTTCAGCTTTGGACCATGATTCTTAGTCAAATCACTACTATTTCTAGAACTAAATTATTACTTTAAGGTTCTGGGACAAAGAGGTTAAAAAAAAAAAAAAAGATAATTCTGAACCAAAAAATGTTTGAACACAAACATAGGCTGATGCTTTCATTAACACATTTGGAAAAAAAAAAAAAAAAGCTAAATATTATACTCCTGATTTGTTTTAAAGGAGTAAATCATTTTTTTTTTTTGGCCTGCTGGGCACTCATTCATTCATTTACTCATAAACCTAAAACAAAATAAAGCAAAAACAAACATTTATTTAGCTACTATGTACAAAGAATTAAGATGAATACTAGAAAATATTGCCTTTAAGAATTTTGAAGAAGCTCACAGTCAGGTGATAAGTGTGTCTTGTGTATGAATAATGGAGGTGCTAGCCAATAGAAACAAATGTAACAAAAACAGAGGAAGGTGTTAGAAGGGTTGGGGAAATCTTCTAAGGGGAAGTAATGTTAGAGGAAGATGGTTTACTAGGTAATATAAAATTGTTTAGAGTATTTTGATAAGAAAATCCATCTTTCAGGACCATGAACCAAAGGCAAATCAGTATAACAGCCAACTCACTGTACTTGATTTTGTTCTGGGTGAATATTAATCAAAACAGAGAAGTTTTAACTATGATGATGTGTTACTTAAAATACATGTAATGAAATACACAAATATATTACTTTGAGAATAAAATCAAACAGATATACAGAATTCTGTAGGGGTAAACTCTTTTATTACAAATAAACTAAAATGTATTCTCATTCACCTTGTATAGCTAAGGCAAATTTGTTTTTTTGGGTTGGTAGAGAGGAACTAAATTTTCTATATTCTAGACTTACTGTTCCATTTTTGAGTTGGTTGAACAGTATGGTATGTTTGTAGAAAGTCAAGTACTGATTTTATAATTTGCTCTTTAAATTATTTCTTCATTTATTATCTCCACATATCTTCCATGTTATAGTCAAGTATTTTTCTTTTATTTAACTATAGTCAATTACCCTGTCAATTCAACAGTGGATTTTTCAATGAAATGATTCTTTCTCGTAGTGTTCAAAAGGATAACCCACTGTGAATGCAATTGAATCCATTTTAAAAGTTGATTTCCAGCAACAATGTTTATTCTGACATATTCTCCGCAGCTTTCCTTGTATAACGGACCCATGATTAAATGAAATTGTTAGCTTCTAGATCACTAGACCCATAAGTGGAATGTTTACTTTGCGTGTCAATAATTGGTTTTTAAGATATAGTGTGATAATGGCATAGCAATGAAAGAATAATAATCATATTTTAATTAACAGTAAAAGCTGATTACATTTACTAATCATGGTTAAATAAATCCCTGATATTTCCTCCAATTCATACATTATTCACATAAAGACTTGGAGAAAATATATGATTACAGTTCTTTTTATACATACTTAATGTACATGCATCATCCTGAAAATGTTATCTATTATATAAGGTGAGAATTATTCATAAATTTACAGAAGCAAATTTCATTCTCTGATGGCAACAAGAACCTTTAACATTCAAATATAGTTTCCACACAGGTATCATTGAAATAAAAAATGTTCACTTTTTAGACATATATACGCTAAATCAAAAGCTCATTTTAGTTTATATATTTATCTTCAAGTACACGACTTCATTTTTGAAAGCACAATTAATAATGTTCAAATAAGGCCAATCAGATACCTGTCAGTTATGAATGTTTCCAGCTTTTTCTCAGAATGCTCAATAAACAAGAACCTCTATATGTATCCACTTTGAGTCAGTTTTCACAGAATAATACTTTAATCAGGAAATCTGAGCTTATGAAAAGTTCATTATATTGATTTTTTTACAATATTGTACACATTGCATCTTGTCTGTACGGTCTAATGAAGTACTTTATTTCATGATGTGTCTCCAGGCTAGTAGAGATACATGAAATGTTATGGCCAAATTTTATACAATATTCTGTATTAAAATAATTGGCCACATGTTCCTAAAAGAAAATCACCATATTTTCCTTTTCTTAAAAAAAATGACAGCTCAAATGACAGCTTAAAACTAGACAATTTGTAATTGGTTTGATTGAATTTTAATTACATTGTAGAAAGGAGGTAGAGAAGAAATTTAATAAGGAACTGATTATCATATTAAATGTAAATCTTGTATTTTGTTCAAAAATATAGTTAACAAATAAGGCATTGTTAAACATAAGATTCAAACCAACTTTATGCAAATTAGTATACAGTACTGTTTTTCTGATTTACAGAAGTTAGCTCTGTTTTCGATACAGATAATTTTCTTTAAATTTTCTTATCTTTTAACTTTTTTTTACGAAATAATTGTTTTATTATTTGAGTGTTTCTAATCAAGTTTTCTTTGCATGAGGTATTTATTAAGAAAAAAATACAAGATAAAATAGCTCAATAAGATATTTAGAGCATTTTTATGTTATATTTATCAATTGAGTATTTTTAGTGCAAATTATGAGTTTACAATTCTGTTTTACACCCATTACAGAGATGTGATTCTTACTACAAATCGTAAATAATTTTTATAAACATAAATACTGTTGCATAAAGAAAAATATCTACTAAGTCAAGATTCAGCTGCATGGAATAGAAATCCAACTATAAGCTCTTAAGCAAGTAGAGATTTATTTTTCTTGTGTAAAAAAAGTCTAGAGATAGACATCCTAGTCTGGTACAGCAAATCCAAGATAACATCAAAAATGGCCTTTTAATTTTACAATCCATCATCTTAAGCTTTCTGCTTTCTTCTCTATGATCATAAGTGTCTAGCCATTATGTCAGCAAGACATGGAAAAGGGTAAGGAAAAAAGAGGAAAAAATGAGAGTAGAGCAAGAGAAAGTACATCCCAGATAGTCTGTCCATTTAAAAATGTTTTCTCCAAAATTCCAAAAGATTTCATTCATGTTTATGTTAATAGCCAAAATAGAATTCTGTATCTACTCTCACTTCAAGGTATTATGGGGAGGTGAGCATTTTAATTAGGACTAGTGCTATCCATGGCACAGTTTGTTGATATCGATTCTATTTTTATGGAAGGATTCTATTAATAAGGAGAAAGGAGAAATGAATATTGGATAGGCCACTAGCACTGACTGCCATACTCATTATCAACTTCGTAATCATATCCCAAAAGACAAATTGAGATATTGTTAAAGAGATTTCTAAATAGAGAAGTTCAGGTAGCTTTAGTAAAATTGCAGATAGCATATCTCAATTTCTTTTACTATTTAATGTTCTGTAGTAATAGTTTACTGAAAGTTGCCACAATTAAAGGTGGAAAATTTAGAGTGTAGAGTCATTTATACCTGCATTTTTATTCTCTACCTTCTAGATATGTAGGATTGAGAAAGTTATTTAACATCTTTTGGCATTTATATTTTTCATTTATACAATGGGAAAAAATTTAGAGCAAGCACATTATTTTGCACAGAGTAGATATACGATTGTCAGATGACATTCTATTTTTCTCAAAATTTATGTAATTAATCATTTTTAATAATTTAATAACATATTCAGGAAAAAGTGTCAATAAAAATTTCTTGATTTATTTTTTATAAAAATATAAGAAAACAATTCTAAGTAAATAATCTGGATTTTAAGAACTACTGCAGGTTTTATTTTAAGCTGAGTAGATATTCAGTAGAGTGTAAATATATGTTTATAGCTGAACATATATTAAAATGAATTGCATATTGACTGTGTTTGTATGTATGGCAGGAAAAACATTTTTGCATTATTCTGGCTATCACTTTGACATTGAATATAATAATCTTTGCTTCCTCTACATGGCAGAGATGTGAGGGTCCTCATGGTTGCTACAATATTTCCACTCAGTAACAACTAATACATTGCGACTGGAGATTGAATTAACAATTATTATGTCACTTTACACATGGAAGTAGTCATGGTAATGGACTGACTTTGAGTTGCTATAGCAAGAATCAAGAGGTCTAGTCCAGCTCCTTGCTTTTTGGTCTTGGTTAAACCAGTCAAGTACATCTCTGTCTAGTTTTTCTGCTCTCTCTGAGACTTACACATACTTCTTGATCTATTTTGTCTTGCAGAAATCATTTGATCTCAGGCAGATCCCAGTCTAGTATTCTATGTGGTATATATAAAGTGCACATAGATATTGGCTCACGCTATTGATAGGAATAAAAAGCAGGAATATTAAGCATAAGAAGAAGCAGAAGGCAGGAGTTTAGCCACGACTAAACCTCAGTAAAAACAGCAAAAGAGCATATTGATTCCAACAACAGTGAGAACAAAAAAGCAGGCACAAGTAGATGGAAGGAAACAGTACCTAATTCTTAGTAGTGCTGACTTTTTGCACTGTACGTAACTCTTTACTTTTATTATCTTATTTAATACTCATTACTAACACCATTATTTCTATTTTACACATAAGAAGTTAACTGTTTTGCCCAAGATCATAGCACCAAACTCAGGCAGTTCAGTTCCAAAGCATGTGCTTTTAAACAATATCCTACATTATATCTACATAAAATTTTTAAAAAATTAAAAATGAAGCCTTAAGCTATTACTGAATTTACTGCTTTGAAGGAAACCTTAATAGATTGACCTATCCACATTTATGCCTGGAAAATTCCGTAGCTGGTAAAACCTGTAGGCTAGACTCACAGTTCCAAAGAGATGCCTTTAACCGATATTGTTCACTAATAGTAAGATTTATCACAGACATTATGGAAGACATTTAATGGCTACAGTACTCTTAGATACATGCTCTAGAAATATATGTTTCGAGTTGCTGCAGTTCTTCTCAGATGAAATCATATTTCTTGTGAAAATAGTGTATTTTTAACTGATGGAGCATCAAACCTGAAGGGATAGTTCAATGGGTTTGTATTCTGAATTGAAAAAAAAGCCTATTTTTATTTGCTCTTAGACTCATGTTTTGAATCACATAATATTAGATATAATGGGAATGTTAGAAGTCACTGCCTCAAGTTTGCCTTTTAAATGTACATGCTTTATTTTTAAGACCAGGATAAAAGAACATAACAAAAAGCATCTAGAGATGACCGAAAAATATTCTCATGGTTGAACAATACCTCTACATTAATTGATACTTGAAAAGAATTAATGAGAGTCAGCTATAAAAGCATAGTAAATTAAAGTCAGTTTGAAAAAAGAAAAGAAACAAATTAATGACTACTGTTGCTTTAATATTAGATTCCCTGTGTGCCCCCTAGTTGAAAACTGTAAATGAGAGAAGCACTTTAAATATAAGCTCCGTGAATGGAACTGGAGGACTAAAACCCCTTTTAAGATTAAGCATTTAATTTACTATATGTGACGGTTTAAAACAATATTTTAGATGCACATAACATATAGTAAATACATAATTCTTCTTTTCTTATGCATGCCTTATTTCAAAGAAGAAATCTTTCAATTTCCCATGAGAAGGGAAACAACAAAGAAAAGTAGAGACTATGGTGCCAGATCGTGTACTAAGGGGTGGATTAATGTCTCAGGAGACCAACTGTGGTTCACTAGGGCTGTTATCCAACTGATGCAAAAGAATGGATTACTTCCATATATTTCAATTTTTTTTTTTTATGTAAGAAACGATTTGCTGCTACTCTTCTAGAAATGCTGGTCTGGGAAATATTTTGTAAAGACAGTATCAATGATATTTTACTCAGACACTTCTAAAAGTAGGCTGATTTTCCTAATATTTATTAGGAG
>NW_006432227.1:7386600-7416248 GCF_000325575.1 Pteropus alecto
ACATGGACAGTTAATTGTGGTTACCAGAGGGCAGGTGGGTGTGGGGGAGTAGATGGAGTAAAAGGTATCAAATATTTGGTGATAGAAGGAAGTCTAAATTTGAGTGGTGAAAACAAAATGAAATGTATGTATGACATATTGTTAAATTGTATACTCAAAACCTATGTTATTTTATTAACCAATGTCACCCCAATAAATTTGATTAAAAAAATCCTCGAATCCCCAACTTGAAAACAATATTGTGAGATTTGAAATCCTTGTAGATTTTATAAGTATTCCTAAATAATCAGGTACATTAATTTATATATAATCTATTAGCTTGAAAATTTATAGATTTATTAGGTTGCCTATTTGCAATGTAAACAGAAACAACTATATTAAAAATAAATGTATTTAACATTTTCATATATGTTATCATAGGGTGAGGAAGAAAGAAAAAGATTGTGTCCTCGTAAAAAAGTAAAATAAAATTTTACACATTAAAGCAACTATATACAACTTTTATTGTGTGTAAAAGTGGGAGCTGGAAGTCTTCTTTGTGTATTCAGGTGACATAATTCCAGTTATGTCACAACATTTTCTAGCTAGTTATCATGTACTTTTCCATGGACAAATATCATTTTTAGTCTTAGCTATCATTGCTTATTTCATAACTGCATAATGTATCGTAGACTATTTATGAATAAGATAAATTATATCACAGCTTTAATTTTCAGGTTTACAGCTCTCACTTGTGCCATTTTAAATGAAGAGATTTAAAATGTAACTATAATTTTATAAATGTTGTATTCCACAAAATATAAAATGTGATAAAAATGTAAAGTCCAGAAAATATTTGCCATTACTGCTGCTTTCTGTTTACAGGTTTTGGGCCTTTTGAAAAGGTTAAATATTGGGGCAAAAGACATTTTTGTAACTGTTGAAAAACTTTCCAAATAGTTTACAGTAAAATTAAAAATAAAGTAAAAGAAGAAGTGCATTAATTAGACTAAGACAAGACACATGGATTTTGTTTCCATTCTTGGACAAGGATTTTAATATTCCAATCTCAATCTCTTCCTACTTATCTCTAAGGAGCTAAAGATTATTAATGATGTCAAAGAAGACAATATTTATAAAATAATTAGTACAACCCTATAAATTATTTAAATAGAAAAGAGTAGTATAATTATTAATAATCAAACGATCCCATTGCATTTGATTTATATTGTTCTTTACACACATACCCAAGTCTGATAAGAAAGCTAATGTCTACTAATTTTACTCTGTGTTACTTTTCCTATATTGCTAATGGAGCTTGAAATTGATGTCGTCCTTTGTAAGCCCGCATCGATCTATTCTCAGTCCCTGATGCCATTTCATGCTACCAACTTTTTTTTCATATAAATTCGGTAGCATATTTACATATAAAATCATAATAAAATGCATTTAATATAATTTATCTTACGTGCAACCATCAGAAAACTAGATTCCTTTACTTTTAAATTTTAAAAATTATATAGGCACATAATATTTTGATTGCTTAAACATTATAAGCAATCAAAATACATTGCAAACATGTGCCATGTAGCCCCAAAATAGCACCAGGTCATTTTACTTGGCTTAATGGAAAGAACTCTGGGCAAAGAATCGGCCAACCCAGTTTCTATTTTGATTTCTGTAATTAACTAGCTCTATGATATTGAGGAAATCACTTAGCCTTTTTAATTCTCAATTTCCTCATTTGTGAAAAGAAGTAATTGAAATAATATTCTCCAAGGGACTTTACAGTTCCAAAGCTCTGATTTTATGCCATGGCAGAATCCAGGCATTAAGACCATTTTTTTTTTCTTTTCTTTTTAAATCTATACATTCTTCTTAACAATTCAAATTAGCTACCGATATTTTTGGAATGCCTGATTCAAAGTATAATTTGGTTTAATAGTTGCCTGTGATCAACATAATTAGGCGACAGCCAGAGCTGTTAGTCTCTCCAGCCAAGGGAATATGCAGTAGTCTGGACTTGTCAATTCAAGAGTTGTGTCAGAAATACTTCTTGAACAAGAAAAACATAGCCTAAACTTCTGTTAGGCTGCTCTTTTTTTTTTTTTTTTTTTAATACATATATTTTGCCCATCAACTGATATATATCTGAGATGACTGCTCACATGCCTGTTTTATTATTTTCCTTCCTATGAACAAAGCCAATAAATGTCAAGCATCATTAACAGCAAGTCTGCCCTCAAAACCAGCAAATGAAATGGCAACTTCTAAGAGAAGGTTCCAGGATATAAAATGGGTGACAACTTTGTTATATCTTTAATCGTAGAAGCCTCATAGAGGCAAAAGTTCTCAACATTTTATAAGGCAATAGATAAAGCCTGTTTTAAACTAAACTATAATATAATTTGTATTTTCTTTGTGAGAGGGATCAAAACTTGGAATTAAAGAAAAATCATGTTCAACACGGTGTTCCTTGCAAAAAGGTAGGAGATTGGCTTGGACATCAGCTAAATTATAGTATCATAAAGGTTCAAGCACAGAATTTCAAAAGTATTTTGTGAACTGTTATGAGTTTTCCAGTTTGTATCTGTGATTCTGAATTGGAGAAGGGGACTGGGAAGAAACTGTGAACCCTGATGCTGCTCCCCTCAGTATATATTTTGCATAATGATGTAGCTGCTAAGCTTTCATTTTAGAAAATTCCATGTTTAAAAAATGCTTAAAATGGCTGGCTTAGAGAATGCTGGTATGGAGCATGATAAAATTAATAAATGTATGAATTTGTTTCAAGTTTAATTAACTGTCATTATTTGAGTGGCAGGAGCAGAGGCCTGTGCCACAATGTAAGTATCTGTGCAGAGTGAGACAACATATTTTATGTGACTTCCCACAACAATTTACATGATGAAAACTCTGACCTCAATCCTGAGTTCACTACACACTGGATCTTTTGCCCAGATTTTCTTCATTCAGAAGTTCAGATTGGCAGATATTTCATTCTGACATAAAACAAGAAACAGAATTGTTTCAAGCTATATAAAGGATGCAGAAGTAGCAATAGTGATATCTGCTACCCTTTTTATTATATATATTTGTTTTTATCAATTTTGATGTTGAACAGATTCTCTACCCATGTTGATCTTTGGGGACTAACTAATAGATTTGTCCTCAAATCTGTGGGACTAGATTACAATCAGTATTTAATAAATGTTTGTTGCATGGGAAAAGAAAGTGGGTAGTTCTGTTTTGTGGTGACTTAGGCAGGATTTTTTTTGTATTAAAATTATTGGGGTGATATAGGTTAATGAAATTATAGATTTCAAGTATACAGTTCAGTAATATAACACATTTATATTGCATTGTGTGTTCACCATCCAAAGTTAAATTTCCTTTCATCACCATATATTTGACCCCCTTTACCCTTTTCTACTTCTTCTCACCCCCTCTTCCCTCTGGTAACCACCAAACTTGTCTGTGTCCATGAGTCTCTGTTTGTCTTGTTTATTTGCTGCTTTCAGTTTTATACCTCACATATAAGTGAAGTCGTATGGTTCTCAACTTTTTCTCTCTGAATTATTTTGCTTAGCATGATAATCTCAAGATCCATTTTTGGATCTGACAAAACCCAATTCAGAGTAGAAGATTCACAGATCCATTCTATGTGGAAAAGTCAGAATGTATCTTGGGATTGACATGATGTCATCAGAACTATTCCTTCCTCGTGTTTTTGTTTTTGTTTTTGTTTTTGTTTTTGTTTTCTCTCATTTCAGTCTCCCTTTGTGTAGACTTTATTTTCTTCTATTTCCAAAGCTTCTCCATTCTGTTGCCCAGGGTGTCGGGTGAAGTGGGGACTATCTTAGTAGTCAAATAGTGAATCCTTTGACTGGAAAGACAAGTACTAACATTGGCCAGATCTGATATTTTTACCCATGACCAAAGTGACAAGATGTAGTAATTAATAACATCACTGGATTCATAGGGTGGATTGGTATAGAATCGCAAAGGAAGGAGCAGATGTGCTTACTAGTAGAGCTGGGATATTGGCAGGGAAAATTAAAGAAGCAAACACATTAAATAATGTGTCAGAAAATTGGGGAACGTAACCAAGAAATCAAAATAGTCTCTTTAATCAAAAGTTATGATTTATTTTAACAAATGAAGTAACAATGCAATATTAGAAATCTATAATTACCTATAGGTACTAGGTTTCTATTGCTGCATAACAAATTCCCCAGAACTTAGAAGCTTAAGACAACATCAATTTATTAACTCTCACTTCTGCAGGTAGAAACCAACACAGCATGGCAGAGCTCTTTTGCTCAGGGTCTTACAATGAAACCAATGTGTCAGCAGAGTTGTTTTTCTCTCTTGAAACTCTGGGGGAGAAATCAGTTTTCAGTCTCATTCAGACTGTTGGCAGAATTTATTGCCTTGTGATTTTAGAACTGAGGTCCCGTTTCTGCTGCCAGTGGCGATGTGGGGACTGCCCTCATCTCCTCCAGGCTACCCCTCTGTATCAGTAATTCTCTACATGGGTGTTTTGGTTCTTTCACGTGTCTCTGATTTCTCTTTCTACACTTGGGAAAAAAACCTTTCTGCTTGTAAAGGTCACATATGATTAGGTCAGCCCCACCCAATGTAAATTACTCACAAGAGTTAAATCGTTAGCCTTCACAGTCCCGGACATGCTGTGGAGAGAATACACTAAAGGGAGAGAAATCTCGGTTGATGTTTTGGGATCCTGCCGAACACACTGTATGTTTGCATTCAATCATAATTGAGAATTGAGGTTTGATTTGAATTCAATTCTGTATTGAATATGCACAAGTTTTATGATCTACAATAATACAGTGAAGCATAATTGGACTCTGGGTTAGTCTCAGAAATTCTGTCTATAGCTTACCTTAATCAGCAATCAATGACATATGAAGAGCAAAATTACAAAAAGCAGTGAAAGGAGATCAGTAAGTAAATTATATTCTTAATCTTGGAAATAATGTATCTGTGCAATCCATGGTATTCATACATCAGCTTTAGTGAAATGTGCTACAGACACACACACATACACATACATCTCTATAGATTACATAAATTATTAGGAAATTTTAATAGCAATGCAATTCAGTATTTTCTGAAAAAAATAATCAAACTTTGAGAGATTTATTCATCATTTAAGGTCTCAATTAATGTCAAATTGAGCATCAGCTTTTATAATCCAGAATTTCTTATTTAAAAAAAAAAAGAACTTTGACCTTTAAAAATGCAGTAGCCTGAAATCAATTTATTTCATGCAGGCTTCCAATAATATATATATATTTGCTACAAGCAGTCAAAATTGAGGTTCCAGCCTCCGTGAGAGTTGTTTTCATTTTTCATTTTTTAAAAAATTCTTTTCTTTTTCCTTTTCTAGTTGAAGTCAAAGTGGAACTATTATCTCTTTGGAGGTTTCTCCAGAATCCTATTAGCCCTAGTGGGAAATAAGTGAAACCTGAGAATGATTTCTTCCCTAATGTGTCTATAATGAGAGCTTTAAAAAAAAAATCCTTGGCTAACCTGCATTCAGAAACAAGATACAACTTATTGCATTTCTTACACAGAACGCTTACTGTGTCTGTTTCTCATTAACACACTGAAATTTAGCTTTCAGATTACTCATGTTTTTACTGCTGGGCAAAACCTGAATATTTAATACATAAATTATCATGCAAATGAGCTAATATTTATGATACTGTTATTGTATATAAGATGCAGAGATAGGAATTCATAACAGTAAATTTGACATAAAACAGCTTGACTCATAATACAAAGAAAGCAATTCATACTTGGATTTATTTATTTATTTTTTTGCATTTGTGATGTTATACTTTCGAAATCCATTTGAAGTACTTATTGTAAACTGAGGAAAGGACACAAAGGACTTCAATGAGGTGGCTTTGTGCTTAACACATAAAGCAATCCCTACAGTAATGCATGCTGCAGAAAATGGGTCACCTTCAACCACCCTTGACATAAGCAGAAAATATAATTTCAGATTGTGTTCTTAAGAGCATTGTTTTATAGTGCGTATATCCACTTGGCATTGTTCATTTTATAAAAAATGTGCATGTGCGAGCACATGAAAACACATGCGAATACTGTCTTCCTCTCTTTTTTTTTCCTCACATACAACGTGTACACACGGACACCTAAATACCCTGTCTATTTGTATGTTTATTAGTTCATTGAGAGAAAGTATACATGTTAATGACTACTGCTCTAACTAAATGGAGTTACTCCATTATGTTTCCAACATAATGAATTTTTATATGTTTCAAAGCAAATTATGGTATAAACAATGTGTAGAAACTCAGAAAAAAACCTCATTTTTCATTAATTTTTTTGATAAAAAAGTAAGTTACTTTTGATATAAAAGTAAGTTAAAATGAATATAAATATTGTTCACTTTTTTCTAGTTGACTAATTGTTTCAAACATATAATTGACACAGTATACTACTGAGATGATCTAACTGTAAATATAATACCACTTGTATTTCAAATAAAAACACAAATATACATACTTTTTAAGAGATAGATGTATGCTTATTATTTTTTTCTGTAAGAGAGTGTGATTTGAGAAGAACAAAACTATAAAAAGAAACTGTTTAGAATGAATATTTTTGCTGCAGTGACCTATATTCCTCCCTGGACACCTGTCCCCTTAGAGCAGGTACCAAGTTAAGTTCTCTCTCTGGAGCCTTCTGTAATCAGTAATGGGAAATCCAAAGCATTTTTGAATGAAACTATTTTCATTAATCTATCCATAAAAATACAATCTGGTGTTGCCCAAAGAAACTGATGTCACAAAACTAATTCTAAGTAGTTTGCATCTGTAGCTAATCTAATTATCTACAGATTTTCATGCTTTTTTTTCTCTCTTTTTTTCTTTTTTTTTTTTGCCTCTAGAGAGACCCCGTTTTGAAAGTTAAGAAAAATGACATTATATTAATCAAATTAAAAGAGAGCTGATTTGGTTTAAGTGCTTGTCCCAAAGACACATGGGATTAGACTGCCTGATTTGAATCTCAGCTTTGTATCTTTCTATTTGTGTGTCTTGGGCCAACTTAGCCTCTCTGTGCCTCGATTTCTGCATCTGCAAAACAAAAACAATAGTAGAGTTGTACTCATAAGGCTGTTCTGAGTGTTAAAGTGCACATAGACTTATAAAGCCATTGGAAATTGCTTAGTAAAGCGTAGAAGCTTGATAGGGGTTTCTGTCACGTTGGATACAATTAGTTTTCTTCTAACTATGAACATAAACGAATATATATGGAAACAAATATTGCTGTACTGGGCTCATTTGGATGTAAATGGAGAGAAATGAAGGGAAATAGATGCTGTGAAGTTAAATTCTCTAAAACAGGGGCTCCCAGCCCCAATCCATGGCCTGTTAGGAACCAGGCCGCACAGCAGGAGGTGGGCAGCAGGCCAGTGAGGGAGGGAAGCTTTATCTGTATTTACAGCCGCTTCCCAGCACTAGCATCACCACCTCAGCTCTGCCTCAGATCAGCAGGCATTAGATTCTCATAGGAGCACTGGTCCCTGGTACCAAAAAGGTCGGGGACCGCCGCTGTAAAATATCCTCCAAATCTTACACTATGAATATTAGAATCCACATTTTGCATATTAGGATTCTGACATCCAAAGATTTCAGTAAGTTGAATAATAACATCCAGGTAAGAAGTAATGGGTTTGGCATTTTAACCCCAAATGTCTGATGCTCATAATCATGGATTTTAGATCATTCTATGTTTTACATTAGAGGTAAGATTTGGGTCTGTCTGCTTTATAAGAGTTATTAAATGCATATGCAAAGAGGTTAGGGTACAATATATAGCTTTTGAAAATTAAATTTTACATTTTGAAATATTAGAATTAGTTTTAAAAATTTCTATTTGATTTATTATGTTAGTATATTACTGATTAGTTTGAGAACTAAATACAGCTTATAAGATGTGTTATATAGTGCTTGATATTCAGTAAAACCTAATAATAAAAATAATAACATGGAAAAATAGTAAACAGTAATAACAAATTAATAAATAATAGGTAGCTATAATAATGTATCATTGTTATTAATGACCTATAACTTTGACATTTATCTTAAATCTGGAATAAAACATACAAATTTGTCTAGAGTTCAGAAAAATAACCATGCTTAAAATCATACATAAAATTCACTTTTATTTCAAATAGAGACATCATTGCTGACAATTTGCTCAGAATAGTTTATTGTCTGGCACTGTTTTGTTACTTAAAGTATGGCCCCGTGAAAAATGTTTTACAGCTTTGGAAATGTATGAAAGAAATTATTTAAGCCTTCTCCTCCCATATTTTTCGTCCTAAATCCAGGCACCATGCCAATGACCTCTCAAAATTTTGCAGAAATACCTATTAATATATTGTGACCATCTCAAATGATATAATGTAATCTGGGTGAACTGAAGTTGTAAAATGTGACACTCTATAAACACAGTTAGGATTCCTCTCATATGTAACTACACACACAGTATTCAAGGACAAAAAGAAAGGTGAAAGAAAATATTGGGTGAATAATATATTTTTTAAACAGTGTTAAATAACAAAAATTTAACTGAGCAATTTTAAGATCGAATTGGCTTTATTCGATGATTCATAAACCAGAAGATTCCCAAGTAGCAAATAGAAAGGAGCTCTGCTGAGCTGTAGAAAGGAAAGGTTTTTAAAGATGGAAAGTGGCCTGATAAAGGAAATTATTAGCTAAGTACTCATTATTTCAGGCAATGTCTCCCTCCTAAGGGGAAAGGAAGAGGCCTGTCAGAAGGATTAACTCTCTAGTGCTGACCAGGTAATTCTAGGTTGACTGGTTAAAGGTTACATTCCTGGAAGAGGTTGAGACTGAAGTTAGGTTGGGTATCAAGTCTTAGTTTGGTGATGTGGGGCTTAGCACAAGTGACTCCATTTCAGGCCTGTTGTATCTTTTCAACAACAGGATGTATAATACATCTTAGGGTACCAGTTTTTGTTGCTCACAAGCACTGTAAATAGTCTTTGTTCTTTTTTGCTCTTCCTTGGCACATGTCTGGGGAGGTATGGGCTTTTTTGAAATGGATTTCTACTTTCTTAAATAGAAGGTGAAATATTTCCAGATGATAAATAGCTTTGGGTCTGTAACTCAGGCATGGGAATTCTCAACTCACAGTGGGCTGTTAAAGGGACTACCCAGGCTTGTAAAGTAGTATTCCTTTTGCTCAAATGGAAACAATCAAGCTAGAAAGAATAAATGAGTCCCCTCAGGGAGTAGAATGGAATAGAATGTCAAATATTCTTGAGCATTTAGTGACTTCAGAAAGAAACTTTGCATTATGCTGTTACTCAGACAGAGTTATAAATCATCTTTGGGTCTGATCTTCTTTTGTCAATAAACAATGTCTTAAAAACAATATAATGGCTTTGTAGCTTATACAGAGGCCACTGTGATTTTTCTGAGAACAGAATAGGCATTAATAGGAAACTAAACAACTACAAAAAAGGAAACATTGAGTATTTTATAAGTTCAGAAAGGAAAAACTGGCAAAAGTAGTTTGTTTTGTACATAACGAAATTATTTCAGGCAAAGAAACTCACATAACATTTTTTAATACCCATTTTTTAAGTTTATTGGAATGAATCTTATTTGTAAACAAAATAATTTCCCCTTCCAACATACCCCATTTTCTCCCCATGCCTAGTAAACACTCCCTATCTGGCAAACAGCAAATGAAAATAAAATCACTGCTGGACATTATAATATAAAAAGCATTTTCTATTCTTATGTGCACTTTTCAACCCAGAAAAAATAAGAATATATTCCTTCCTTTGTGCAGCAGTTTCTAAAATATAATCAGAGAGATGCTAGTAAATACTTAACTTTAGATGAGCTTTCTTAAAACTTTTAAACACTAGAATTCAGATTCACTTACATTCTGAAACTAGCTGGTCTTTGGTATCTTTTTTAAGCTTCTTTTGGCATCTCATTTTCATGTTTCATCTGAGATGACTGGAAAACATCAGAAAATAACTACACGATTTCCACAAAATAACTACCTGGACACTGCATATTTCTACATCCATCATTTATAGAACTTTGTTTCTGGGACAAATTTTATTTTAAGCGTTAATACTAAAAGATAATTGTATGGGAGTTGGCTGCTTCAGTCAGTAAATACAGTCAGCACCTACCAGAAACAGCTTTTTAAAAATAATTGAAATAAGAAACATTTCTTGCTGTTCTTTTTAAATGTCTATAAAGGAAACTAGTTTTATCCTTGTGGAATTATTAGCTTGCAGTATGTGTAGCTTAAAGCTACTGTGTCAAATGGCATCATGTGATTTTTCTAGTTAACACAGCCCAAAGATGAGGCAAAGCATGAGAATCCTCCTCCTGTACCTCTCCCTCCTTTATGCAAATGAACTAAGAAGTAGTTGAGCTCTGTACTCTAAGCCTAAATTCCCATGCTGAAAGATTAAAAGATTAAAAAAAAAAATTGCATCTCTAGAGATCAATTTATGGAATCACTCAAGAATCAAAAATTTTTGATTCATAAAAATTATATTCTTAATGTTAAAATTATCCTTTTATTTTTAAGGAGCTAAACAGTAGAAAATGCTCACACACATTCATTGCCTTGTCTATGAAGGGATAAGCAAAAACCATTGACTTCTTTGAATAAATGTAATACAGACATTAAAAATAATTTTGAAGAATTTCAAATAACTAAAATGATTATAGTATATTGTTATTGAAAATATTGACTCTTTTTTATTTTTAAATATTGTGTGTATGTACATGCAATCAGAAAATATTTTATGTAAATATAAATATATGTAAATATATTTGAGTATACCCTTTCAGATATGTATATATTTATACATACTCATTTTTAGGTATATATATATAACTGAAATGTATAAAATGATAAAAGAACTTATGTCTAGGTAAGAAGATGATGGAGATTTTCATTTTAGTTTATAATATTCTCTATTCAAATTATTTTGCATGTGATATGAAGAAAATTTTATAGTACCCAACACAAGGTCAACATCATATATTTGATATTAGAATTGACAGTGGAAAACACTTATACTCTTAGCTAATCACCCATGTGCTGACTCAATCAACACTGAAATAGCTGATTTTAAATATTGTCTGTCAATGCAGGTTATTATATGTGCTCTCCTTTAAAATATTATCATACAATGAGCTACTATAAAAATTCTAATACTCTCAAGAGTTTTACATTAATCATATTCATTTTCAGTTCAAATTTGAACATACTTTACATATGTTTTGAAGCTTTAATCTCTACAAAACTCAGATTTATATTAGAAGGAAAAAGTAGAAGAGTAAAGAGTACCAGTAATCTAAATTTAATTTGGATTCTGGATAGAGCTGAAAACACATTTGCTTTTTTATTATGTCAGTTTGAAAAGCAAATGGTTCTGATTTTAGCTAAATGAAGATTTTTTTGGTAACTCTACTTGGTTCACGTTGTAAAACCTACTTAGAATTTTCACTCGGTTTCCACAATATTACCACATATGTTTTTTAGCCATTGGCAAAATGGATCCCGTTTATAAAGTCATTGCTTTTGCACTCAGTTTTTGCCTGTCTCATATCTTCCAATAAATTTAAAAGCAAAAGCAGTATCCACTCTGTTGAATATCTTTAATAGTATGGTTAAAATTTGTAATTTCAAATTTGTAAGTTCAAAGAAGATTTATCTATGACTTGACTTTTCTGCTTGAAACTGCCTATGCTTGATAGCTGTTTGTAAAAAATTGTGGGGAGGGGAAGAATTTCTGTCATTCACAGCATTTTCCTTAGACTTGAGAAAAATATATTGAAATCCAAACCTAGTGCCCTCTTACTGTTTTCTCATTCATTAAATTATATCCTTTAACCTTTGCTTATACTCATACAAATATATTGTCAGAGAAAATTTTTGTAATCAAAACAAATTTAAAAAATGAATAAATTCATATTAATAACATTAATTTGAAGGATGATGTTATTTTACTGAACTAAACCAGAGTGTTGAGTTTAAGAGCACAGATGTAACCATGGCTGAGTTTATGTTTTTTTTTTGTTTTGATTTTATTAATACCAGCAAGTCTATTTGCAATAGACTATTTATATTACTCAAAAATTTACAAGAGATCTGAATTTGTGCATAATTATTTTATTTTTTTTAATTTAAATATAGTTGGTCTATAATCTTATATTGATTATGTCAGTTTTAGTGTACGATATAGTGAATTGACATTTTTATAACATACAGTGTGATCACCTAATTCTAGTAATCAAATGTCATCATGTAAACCTATTACAGTATTATTGACTATATTATTCTTTCTTTTTTCATCCATCTCCCCATCCCTTCCTTCTGGAAGTCATTTCTTTGGTCTCTGTTTCTATGAATCTGTTTTTGTTTTGTTGTTTTATTTTGCTTTTATATTGCATATATAAGTGAAATCATACAGATTAAATTTTAAAGCACAGACCAAATGACTATGGATACTTTAAAACTTTAGCTCTTTCTTTTGACTGATCTGTTGACTATTTGAAATGATCTTTTAAATAATAATAATAAAAAACTTGGACATTGAAATCAGAAGTGTGTACCCAAACGAGTGAGAATAGTTTAAAAACTATTTTACATCAGCATCTGAATAAAAAAGACCCATTATTTTTAAGAATATATATTTCACATAATTTATATAAAAATGTATTTTATTGTATTTATTCATTTCGGATAATTCATAATCTCCAAGACTATGTCTGTCTTCTATTAATTTTGGACTCCAGTTTGAAAAACAAACTTCTAGTATCACGGTGATAATTTATCTTCTTTATGGTCCTCTCTCCTACACTATTTATGTGTATCTTATTCCATGCTATAGTAGTAAATTATACATATGTTGAATTTCAAAAGAAATTAGCAAAAATTCAAAAATTTTCTATACGTTTTCAAACATATAGAACAAATTAGAACAAGCAATTTGGCTTTGACTTCGAAAAGATAATCAGTGATTCTACCCATTATTTGGATGTGTAATATTGAATAACTCATTGAAAGTCAGTCTATTAAAATGAGATAACTCTATCATGCATAATTGAAACAGTCCTGGCCTGCCAAAATTCTCCTCTCCTTTCAAATGAAATATTTAATGTTTACTAAATTCCTTTATCTTATCTTCCACTAAATTCAGGTCCTTGATTTCTACCTTCAGGATATTTGGAGGGTGTATGACTTGGTATTTATGAGCAAATTTATTTTAATTTTAACAATCATTTAAAATGAAATTAAGTATAGGTAAGATTTGTGCTTTTCTTTTTATGAAAATTTTATCTCCAAAAGTATATAAAAGAAGTAAATATGTACAAATGTGCAGAATAGTTGTATTTATGCATGGTGATGTGTTTGGGGGTTATACTTCTGATCTCTGTGACACACCAAGAAATAGAATGAATTAACAGAGGATGAATGAAAGAAGGTATATGTAATCTATGTGATAAGCCAAGTAGATTAAAAGGTAAATGGTGGAATCTTTGGGATACATAGATGTTCACCATAGATTTTTCAAACTTTTTTTTGGTGTGTATTTAAAATGTTAAGTTGATTTAAAAAAAAAAAAAAGGAAAAAAGAACTATAAGATTTTTATTTTGTTTAACTTTGCTGATGAAAAATTGTATGATTTCTGAACATAGGACTACCTATCCACTTAATGGTCTTCTCTCTCTCTCTCTCCCCCCTCCTCCTGCCCTGCCCCCAAAGCTCCATTCCGACTTAGATAAGGGAGAGGGCACTGTTAAATACACCCTCTCAGGAGATGGCGCTGGCACCGTTTTTACCATTGATGAAACTACAGGGGACATTCACGCAATAAGGAGCCTGGATAGAGAAGAAAAACCTTTCTACACGCTTCGTGCTCAGGCTGTGGACATAGAAACCAGGAAGCCCCTGGAGCCTGAATCAGAATTCATTATCAAAGTACAGGATATTAATGATAACGAGCCAAAGTTTTTGGATGGACCTTATGTCGCTAGCGTCCCAGAAATGTCTCCTGTGGGTGAGTAGACTAATCAAAATTCCGTCATATGCTACAAGGCCTTCTCAACATTTATGTTCTAGAGATTGATATAAACATCGTTTTTTGTAACCCAGAGATTATTCTTCCACTGCAGAGGATACAATTATTTTCATTTATTTTTTCAACATTTTCTCCTTTTTGTTACATTCTAAATACGTAAATAGATACATAAATTTTTAGGCTATATAACAGTCTTCACTATTTTCCAATCTTTTCATGTCCCTAAACTCATAGAATTCCTTTTGTACTTTAAGTACAAATCTCACTTTGTATTGAAATTATCATTACAATTTTAGATGTCTACACAGTGCTGGAAGTAACTATCATATCCAGCAAACACCAGATAGTAATTCTTGGCTCAAAATAAATTATCCAAAGCATGTATTGCATCTGAGTCTGGAAGTAGCCCAGAAAGGGGTGTGTTGCATCTTTTGTAGCTATCAATAGAGATTCCAGAAAGATGATATTGTTTTCTTTGAGGCTACAGTTAACCTATAGTAGTTAAACCATCACAATAAAAAACAAATATTGTTATGAAGTTATTAGTAGAATAAATTTACAATTAAGCTATAGTATCATCATCATTCTTAATAATTAATAATAATGTGAATTCATATTTTGACAACGACCTAAATTTATAAAGTCCTATAATATGTATTTTAAGGTCGAGAGTTAAGGATTCCAGCTTTAATGACAATTTTAAATTACAATATTTATTCCTCAGTCACCATTGCGAATCCCTCACTTTATTTCAAAGCCAATTTTAGTTTCTAGCACATTAATAAGATAAACCTACTCATCACTTCCAGCTTCCAACTTGAAACGTGTATGTGAGACTTTGCTAATATTTTCTATGCCTGACACTTCTCAGAGGGCTTCTGCTGTTCCTACAATCATCCCAGATACAAAAAGAAGGTGGCACAGAATACTTTGAGGGCAGAAGCAGGTTACTGGCTATAGGTGTTGTCACATGGATTTACCATAAACGCACTTGAAATTGTGTCTGTGACATAGGCATTTAAAGACTACATTCTCTCCTTGACCTGATAAGTCAGCTCAGACTTGTTCACTTAGATTTAAAAATTTTGTGTGCATACTCAGTGTTGTATATCTGTTATTCAATTTCTGCTATATTTTTTGAGCTGCCTCTTTTATGGAGTGCTATGGTTACTGGAGATTTAGAAATACAATTGGAAGGTATCTTATTAAAAAGTAGTCCCTGAAAATGGGAAAGAACAATTTTTTAAAAAATTGTGACTTGATCTTACAGGAGGAGAAAAATGAAGGTAATGTTTTGCGAAAAATTATAGCTTTTAAGAAGACAATGCTATTTAGTAATAAATAGTTTAACCTGGTGCTGACTTCATGTAAATTGGAGAGTTTACATGAATTTTTGACCCTCAGTGGCTCTTTATTACTGAAACAGCATCCTTAAAGCAAACATACACACCTCTGTACAGTATTAGAAAATTCTATCTTATTAAATGAACAATTAGGTCTTTTGTTGTGCCAATTAGGATAAAGGGTAGCTGCAGAGTCTGAGCCTTTACATAAAGAGTTCACAGCTAGTGCCTGAAGAGAGAAATAAATCTGGAAAATCAGGCAAGCGGTAGGTGAATGAGAGAACAAAATAGCTTTTGTGTGCTATGGTGCTGAGACATAACTTTCTGTGCTGCTGTGAGGATTCAGAAGGATCTATGGGAGAATAGGTTCTTTAAAATGTTTTGCCATGTGCCATAATCGAAATTTCTCATAGATTATTCAAGAGACTCCAAATAAATACTTAAACTGATGTTCAGTGTACCCTCCCTTTGTATTGTTATTTTTTTTTTTAATAACAGAGGAATATTTCTTTTGAATATGAAACCACATCACATGCTATGAGTTCACCTAGAAATTCTGGGACTACATTTACATAATGTGCACTTTTCAAATAAATATTAAAAAATATGAGCACCGCATATAAATTAAATATTAGAAATTAAATACCTATCGCCCACTACTCTTGCCATTCCTTATAATCCTGCCTATACACATATAGTCAAAAAACACAGGACACCCTGTTAGATTTATGGTATTTGTTGTTTCAGCTTATACATGACCAACCTAAAGCTAACCAAAACCTACTGTGCATCCAGGCATCATATTGATGTTTCTAGAACTGAACCCCATTCTCAAGCATATCCTTCTTACCATATGGAAATGCTCCACTGCTCTAAATTCCTTTGTCTAACAATTATTCTTTTCTCATTTTCTTTCTCCATATCCCTTTTAAGCAGTTCCTGCCTCGGAATTATTTTTCTTAGAATATCAGAATAATTTTTGGTCAGAACCAGATGAAGCTCAACATGGTATACTAGGTGGCATAGCTATTGCTGCAGCACACCTCATTATCGGTTTCATATACATGTTTGAGGTATTTTCTAGGCAATAACTCTCTCCCAATCATTGAAAATGTTACTATTTCATGTTCAATAAAAGAGAAGAATCGACCAATTTAAAAATACATGTATTAAAATAATTTATTTTGTAATACAGAATATAAAGAAAGAGTGGAACATTAAAACAAAGTTTATTATGCAGGTGTCAATTTGGCATTAGTAGATTGTACATCTGAAAATACTGTGAATGATTAAACCGGGAATGAAAATTAACTAAAGTGAAATTTGCAAAGAACATAACTGTGCAAAGGAGAGATGGTGGTGAGCACGTGGGCAAAGATTTCAGAGGAAAATCAATATTTAAGATTTGTAAGACTGTGGAATATATTTAGTTCCCGAAAACTGAAGAAAATTCTATGTATATGTGCGTGTATGAATTGTTAAGAGAAAGGTCACTTTATTACTAAATTGTGTGACATCCTATATGCCATGTAAGTAATATTCGTGGATAAAGTGCTTTTACTGTGACCTAAGGAGATAACTTAACGATCCAGATATTCCCCAACTCAGAGTTACTCCTTGGAGACAAATTTGGTCATTACGAATGTGGTCTTAATTTTTTAAGATCACTAGAGTAACAATGAATTACCATAATGTGCCCTCTTTAATAGCTGGTGATTATGTATCAGTAGGGTATGCAGTTTAAGTTACTTTTCCTAGAGTGCTGACAGGTTTAACATTTTCAAATCCATATTCATACTTGTATTATCTTCTGCTGCCTGAGCTAAGCCATTTTCAAGCAGCTGGTTAGATTATTGGTAACCAGGTCTTTATGACGATCTTTTATAGATGTCAATTCGGAGTCACATTTTATGTAATATGACCTACCATTTCCTGAGCAATAGTTAGGGGCCAGGTGATCTAACTAGAGTTTCATTTCACCATTTTATTTAACCGTTATGATAACGCCATGCATACGATAACTTAATTATTGGTCTTTATTTTTATATGAAAACTTCATTCTTATGTATCAGAAAATAGGAATGACTCCCACACTCTTTAGAACAAAATTAATTATAATCAGTTATACCTTTTTCCTAAGGATAGTGGCTTTTAAAATGTCTTTGGGGGTCTTAAATTTAGTTTTCAAACTCAGATGATCTGGTTAAGATTTTGGACTGTGTGTTGAAATGCATAATAATATAATATGTTATGTTAATTTAAGAATAGGAGTCCCTGATTAATACAAAATCTGAAGAATAGATATCTCTCATCCGCTGATGTAAAAACAAGTTTAAATAAAACAAGATACACCTAAAAGGAATCACACTGCTGGCTTAATAAAATAAACAAAGAAAAAACCTATTAACATGTCCTTCCTCCTTTTTTTTAATGAACTCTATCTTGTTTTACATGAAACTTGGGAATAAATGCTAAGATTTTTGGTAGAGTTTTTAGTAGGTTATTAAACAGAAAATATTTTCTACATGACCATATTTAGATAGTCCAATTCCAAGAAAGAAATAGGAAGGCTGTTACTATGCTTAACATTGATCTATTTTATCATTATTATAATTTAGAAAATGTATAAATTTCCACATTTTCTTCCTTTCATGAAAATGCCATAGGGAGACAACCAAGAAATGATAAAGCAGATATATTATTTCATCTATGAGCCAGCCATAGCCACAGAGAACAACTCAAGTAGTATAGTAGAAACAGGTAAACTAGCATTGGTTTCTAGCTGTGTTCCATAAGCAGAGTCTTTGTCAGGAGGTTGGAGATAGGATATTGGCTATTTTCTACAAATAAAGATATTCTCTTTGTATAATCAAAATATAATGATTAAAGTCAGGAGATTAACTTTAATGCATTATTGCAATCTGATACTTAGACCCCATTCAGGCTTCATCAATTTCTTCAATAATGTCTTATATAACAAAACATTCAAGGTCAAAATCACATATGGCATTTAAATGCCAAGTGACCTTAGTTTTTTTCAACCTGTAATTGGGTTTTTCTGAGGTTTCCGCATTACATATTCAGCATATGCCTCTTCGTTAGCTACGTCACATAGATTGTATCTTATCAAGGGAATCATGGTTTCGATTTGTTCCATTAATAATGATGTTCATTTTTATTACTTCATAAAGGTTTTGTATTAGTTATCTATGGCTGCACAAAAAAATTAACCCAAAACTTAGCAGTGTAAAACAAGCATTTATTATCTCACAAGAACATAGATATCTGAAAAGAGCTTAGCTGGGCAACTCTGGTTTAAGGTTTCTCAAGAGGTTGCAGCCCAGCCATTGGCTGGAGTTATGGTCTTATCTAAAGGCATAACAGCGAGAGGCAGGAATTTGCTTTCAGGCTTACTCACGCAGTCGTTGGCAGGCCTCCGTCCCTTGCTACATGGAGATCTCTACAGGGCCACCTCATGACATGGCAGCTAGCTTCCCCAAGGTGATCTATCTAAAAGAGCTGGAGAAAGAGAAAACACCTCTGGGATCAATAAGGGCTCTCTTATCGTCTTCCTAGAACAGTCTATCTGCTGCCCCCAATTATTCATGTTGCTCTGTCATGTAATATATATTCAGCCCCTTTCTAGGATGCTCCAATTTTGGTCCCATTATTGCATATGTTCAAAGTCTGGAAGCTCATCATTTGAGTGCAAATGAGGCACCTTGTATTAAATTCCTCTTGATCTATAGACCTGTGATACCAAAGAGAACTGTTAATTACTTCCTACGTACCTAATATACAATGGTGAAATGTGCATGAGATGACTTCTTTAGATATTTCTCTTCAAAAAGTAGGGGAGAATGCACAACAGAAAGGAGTTACTGGCCCCTCACATTTCTGAAATCTAGCTGGTAAATGTTGAAAGCTCTTTAATTAGGTTCAAAGCTTGGAGATATTTGCCCAGGGGTCTCAGTTCCACTGCCTGGGCTCTTGGTTCCACCTTCTGAGGTCTCCTTCCCCTTTTGTTAAGTAGAATGTGACTTGCAAATAAGCACTCTCTATTTAGGCTTCTTGCCAATAGAATCCAGTGGCTCCAAAGGCTTCCTTGAACTGTACAATCTCTTTTTTTCCTCCAGTTCATGCTTCTGATTTTTCTGCACATAGCACTCTTTTTAAGAACATATAAGTAGTATGGGTATCCCATGAGTTTTCTCGGGGTTGACTGAATTAGTCAACAAATCTCAAGATAAATCCTTCTCTAACGTAAACTCAACTGAGATGCCTGAATGACAAAGCTCTTACATGATCTAGGATCCTCACTGTTTGCTGGAGAGGCTTTGAGCCATACTTACTATTAATCTCAAGAGAGAATTTGTCTGACTAGACAGTAAGTCAATGGACCATCCTTGACTTTCTAAGGTCTTAACAAAAGATTTTACAGTCATTCCTATGGCTTTATCTTTGGACTGTGCTTCCCTTTGTGCCCTGGATTTAATCTGTATTTAGAAACCATTTTTAATTTTACCATCTTCTGCCATCTGGAAAGACCCAGAATCTTTAAAACCAGCAAGACCCAGATCCTTTTTGTTTAAAAGCCACTAGATCCATCTTCTATTGTCCAGGTAAATGCACGCAATGCTTTTTCCTAAATTTTCCATCACTTTGTGATAATGATCTTTGTTTCTCTCATTTCCAATATGATGTTCTTACTTTCCTGCCAGCCCTTATCTGCAGCACATTCCAAGTCCACCATTCAATAAATAGTTTGTTGAAGGCACTTTGTGCTGACATTCTCCTCAAGGACCACTGCCTGACTGCAAAACCATTCTCACGTGTTACATATTTGCTTTGGCAGCACCTGGTGCAAAATTGGTATTATCTACTACTATGTAACAACTTGCCCCAGGATTTAGAGGCTTTAAACTACAAATACGTATTATCTCTCGTTTTACCTGAGTCATGCGTTTGGGCTCAGCTTAACGGAGTGTCTCTGCTTCAAAGACTCTCAGGAATTTAGAGTCAAGTTGGCAGTCTGGAATGTGGTCACATCTGCAAATTCACCTGTGGTGGGATGCACTTCCAGGCTCACTCATGTGGTTGTCATCTGGGAATTGATATCCTATCACTTCTTCACTTCTTCCATATTCCATTTATTAGGACCCACCTGATAAGTCCATTCCCCGCTACAGGAAAAGAGATTAGACAATGGTGTGATTATTGGAGGCGTATGTAACCGAGGTCCATCTTTCCTACATTAGATGTGACTTCATTATAAAGTTACCCTTTAGCTCTTTGTGATTGTTACATATTTTGGTAAGAGGTATTTTGAAACTGGAGAAAATACCTGGTTCTCATCGCACTTTCAAATTACTAATTTTTTAAATTTATATCAGTGTGGTCTCAAGGTTTCTCATTCTATTAAAATGATCCTAATATATTTGTATCATTATTTATTTTAGTATTGAAATTTTAGATTTGGCCAATGATAGCTCTTTTAAGCTGATTTTTGTGTCTTTTAGATATTACCAGTGAATTATTTAAATTATTCCTTATTTTCTAGCCCAAAAATATGATTGGGACTTGTTTTATACCTTTCTTGCCCCAACTATGGAATAAGCTATTTCTCCAAAGAAGTCTATTATATGAAGAATAATATTTAGAAGCCAAAATCTAGTTGCTATGTGTGTTCTTTGCTATCATTTCTCCCAGACCCTCTCAGTAGACATAACTAAAGAATATACCTATGTATATATAGATATAGATATAATATTTATTTCAGTGTCCTTTTACATATATTGAGAGACATAATTTTATACCAATACCTCCAACTCCAATCTAACACTATCATTTACTCCAGTTTTTCTTAAACCCTTTATAAGTTTTAACTCTCTTCTAAGAGTGGAAATTTGGCTCTTGTTACCCGAATGTATTTTCTCATTTGATCAAGCCCCTGTTTACAACCAATCTTTCATTGCTACCAATGCTTCAGACCCATGGCAGATGACTTGATGATTCCATTCCAGCTTTGAGAATCTGCACTGCCTGTTTCCACTGTTTTCTCTCTCATCATAGAGGTTTTGCTCACCTCACTTGGGCTTTGAATCCTCACGCTGGGCTATGTTTCCCATGCAAAGATGCTGTCCTCACACCAACTAATGTCTGATACCCCTTGCTAGTCCTTCAGTGTGCACACCTTCCTCATTCTGCGCAGGATCCGATCTCTTGCTCTGTTCCATTGCAGCTCCTCCCAGCTTCCACATCCCCATACCTCTGCCAGCACCAAAGCCTACCTCTTTCCACCCCAGGTAGGCTTGAGGACTGAATTATTCTAGCAAATGAGCAAAGAAGAAGAGGCTCTCTTTGATTCATAAAGGGACTTAGTGTTTCTAAAAGTGAATGTCTCTGGGTTATATTTTCACATGCATTAATAGTGTTTATATCAGGGTTCTGTCTTTTTTTATTTCTTAATTTGTTGAGCTGAATCCAGATTTTTATGTGAGAATCTGAAGATGACCTAGGAAGTGGTTGATAAGGCAAAAATCCTTCTCCCTCACCCCCTAAAAATACTAGTTTCTGAAACTTTTCTGCAAATCGGGAGGTATCTTTCTTATTCTTTCTTATTCTTTCTTACAGTTAATTAAAAAAAAAAAAAAACTTCAAGAGTGAGAAAGAGGACCGAACTCAGAACTCTGTGGTAACATGCCCTGGTCATGCAGTATGTGGTTGTCGAACTTGTTAATTCAGTTCTCTGCACAACCATTTCCTAGTTTTGAGTATATGCATAGGTTATTTTACCTCCTTGTGCTTTGGTTTTCTTACCTGAAAATGAGGAATAAAAATACCTTATTCCCAGAGTTATTGCAAATTTATGAGCAACACTTACCACAGTACCTGGAAAGGTGTGATCAATGAATGAGGAAGGATCCTGTTAAGTTTTGTTGATCATCCTTAAAAAACTAGAATGAAAGGTCCAGCTAATTATCTTAATCCTTTTTTTTTTCATATAATCACTCCCTCTGACACATAAGCTCAATATTTACTATCGTTTTTTTTTTTTTTTTTCCTACAAACTGTACCAAGTCTATTTAAAAACCTAACAGACTTTCTATTCCAATTTACATCCTCTTTGGTGAGTACTCTTTTACCTTAATGTGTGGAGACAAGCTGTTGATTTGTAAGAAATGCCAATTATCAGATTATACTTTTGCTTTGGAATCTGCTAAGTCACTTTAACACATTTGTTGAAATTGAACAAGGCCTGGTGATCCCTCCAGTATCAGCAGTGAAGTAGCCACAGCACACAGCATGGTGGAACTATTTTCAGGGTCATAAGATGTTATGACTGTGTGTTCAGGGAGCATTTTATTCCTTTGTTCGATTCCTATGATTTTATTAGTGGTACAATTGCAAAGGTAATGATATTGACAGTTTTTGTATGGCTTTGAGAGAAGTGTATGAATTGTTTTAGTAGCAGCACAGTGTGTCCCTAAACATAAAACATGCTGCATCGATAGTTGCTTTAGCGGCCACTGATCAGCAATAAATGTTAAAAATTAACAAGTTCCTTTTTTTTTCTCCCTAACAGCCAAATGACTCTAAGCATTAAATATATGTTAGCGGGAGTTGCTTTTTGGCCACTGAGTGCTTCAAAACATTAAACATATTTTCGAAGTATTACTCTTTCTCCAGCCTCCAAGTGGTTATAAACATTAAATATGTTTTGTAAAAACTGCTTTGCCAGCTACTGGCAGGATAGCTATGAACATCATTTTTCTTTAAAGTTGCCTTCCCGCTGCAAAACCGTTTTTCCTTATTTGCTCTATTCTGTTTAGTTTTTGTACCAAAAAGAGCAGACAAAAAGCTACCTTCACCCAATTGTCTCTTGCTTTATGATAAGTGATCATGAGAGAGCAGTTACACCTACATAAAACCATGCTGGCAGTAAGAATTCTCTGAGGTTTGATCATTTGTACTGGACATTCCACATAGATGTCAGCTAAATTTTCCAAAATAATTTCTGCTTCTGCTTTCCATTGTTGAAGTATGAAGATAGGCATACACTAAGCTTAGTATTAAAGAAAATAACTTCAAGCAACCAAACACCGCTGGATTATACCCATCAATCAAGGTGAAAGTATTCCATGAAATGAACAGGCTCAAAGACAGGCAAGATGGCAGGACTACTAAGTTAATGAGGTCTTTAGCCTAAACATGATGAAGGACTTGAAATCTAAGTCTGGAAATAACTCAATGTGACAATCACATGTAATTCAAAGACAGTGAAGAGCATGTCACTATATCAAAGTCTATCCAGAAATTAGCCCAGTAAATGTATTTATTGTAACCGAATTCACAACAGAAAACAAGTGTGGCACCTGAGTTAAGAGAAAAAATAAATCCCCTTTATCATTGTAGGCATAGTAATTTATCATCAAGCCAAATAATTACTAAGTAAAGCTTTGATTTCTATAGGATTGAAGTGTTTTCCAAATCATATAATATTGTATTTGCCAAATGTTTTATTCTAGGCATATGTTTAACAGATTCAAAGATTAATGGGATACCTATTATGTACCAGACACTTTTAGGTACACTTTTAGGGGTTAGAACAGTGAGAAAAACTGACAGAAACAGCACTCATGGAAAGCTTTCATTCCAAAGGTCTAGTGCAGGGGTGGCAAACTATGCCCTGTGGGCTAAATTCAACTCATCAGCTGTTTTTATTGGAATACAGTCACACTCATTCACACTACAGTGGCAGAGTTGACAGAACAGACCTTATAGCCCACAAGGCTAAAGTATTTATTATCAGTTATTTATAGGGAAAGTTTGTTGAGACATGAGATAGTGGATCCAGTATCAGAGAGGTGTTTAAGATAAGGTCACCATTTTAAATACACCTATGAGGCAGAAGAGTGTTTATTCTAGAAAAGAAGGAAGGAAGGAAGGGAGGGAGGAAGGGAGGGAGAGAGAGAAGGAAAAAAGAGTAACTAGGAAGGAAGGAAGGAAGGAAGGAAGGAAGGAAGGAAGGAAATAAAGAAAGAAAGAAAGAAAAAGGAAGAGAAAGACGCAAGACCAGAGATAAAGTGAATAATGAAAGCAAGTCTCATATTAACGTGTGGCATGAAATCAGATGCTCCATTGAGTCCATGCTGAAAGGAATAGTTTGACTTTAATAAAATTATTTAAGCAATGTTTTAAAGTATTAAAGGTTCATGGTAAAGTATTTTCTATTTTTCTGTAAACATAATTCTTTTTTTTTTAGTTATGTAACCATATATTTTTTTAAATTATAAGCAAAAGTTTAAAACTAAAACTAAAAAAATTGAAAGAAGATAACCTCCAAATTGGGTTGAAACATTTCTTCCTCACATGAATTTTGGGGATTCATAAATTCTTTGCCTCACTGAGATATATGTGGTGAAAGAGAAGTTGAAAATTACTGAAAGCAAATTTAAAAACAACAACCAGTATTAACAAGTACTACCCTCTAACTTAGAGAAAACTTGTTCAGAAAGTAAGATTAGGATGAGTTTATCAAGTTTATTAACACTGTTTTTCAATTCTGATCAAGAAACTGAAACAAAAATAAGAAAATCAGAGCTACAAATTTAAAAATAATTAAAAATAAAACGAATATAAAAATATGGTACAATTTGTTTAATTGGCCACAGGACTTGAAGAAAAAAAAGTCAGTTAAACTGTCATCCATGTTAATTTTGCTTCTGAGAAAAAGCATTATATTGTAATAGGATAGTTTCATGAAATGCTTTGATGGTAAGAGAGTGCCAAAATATGATTAGCTACTGCACATTTCAAATTAGACAAGAAAGCACTGGTGGCAGCTTGAATATCGAAAGATTTTGTTTTATTCCATATTTCTTCTCTGTATTTAATCGAGTATATGCTGTTTGAAAGTAAAATGATTTATACTAAAAACATTGATATCACAAGCATTTAGTAAAAACTTCACTATAAGAGGATAAAGCAGACTTCCATTTTCCCAAATCTTTTAAAAAATATAATTACTATTTCTGAATTTGTCATCTTTATATAAGTAATATTTTTCATAACTAATATTAAGTGCCTATTTTGCTAAAGGCTTCAATTAGAAGTAACTCACTCATATGATTATGTTTATATTTCCATTGTAAAATATGTTCATTTATTATTTAAACTGAATTCCCTTTTATTATTCTCATTTCTTCCTGGTTAGTCTGGATATTCTAGAATTATACAAAGTCATGTAATTTTTTACTACTGATATTTCTTATCCCCAATTCTTTAAAAATAATAATCTGGTGCATATCTAAAATAACAAAGAATTCTAAACACCAGAAATATAAAAAAGACTGTAAAGGATTCATTTTTTAATAGGTCTCAGCGTTGTACAAAAGGTTGCTTAAATAGAATGTATAAGAATTCTATTTTGTATTTTTTAAAGTGTAATTTGTGTGTCACTTGAACCTTAACAGAAGCCCACACCCGATCACCAAGAACATTGTCTTCATATATTAATTTCTAGTAACAGAAGCAAGTTTAGAGCTTGTAAGCTTGGGAGAGCTATTTTAAACAGTTTAGAGTGCTTTTTATACAGTAATACAATTATTATTTGTTACATAGAAAAAGAAGGAAGACTTTTAAAAATTATTTTTGGGTCCATAAATTTATTTCTCATGAGAGTGACTTGTGAAAATTATGTAAAAAAAGACTAGGACAACTGACAAGTGCAAGGCAAAATGAGTGTTTGCAGGCCATTGATTTAAAAAAAATTTAAAAAAGCTTCTCCCACTTCTAAAAAGGCAGAATATTAAAGGGATAACAAAATGGCCTCTGGAGTACCAATGATCTGAATTCAACCTTTGATGAAGTGTGAGAGAGTGTTTAGAAAAGTGTTTCCTTTTTGTAAAATTTAGATGGTTAGTATTATTTGCCACTAAGTGTTATAGAGATTGAAAGAGATGCCATTTGTAAAAACAACTAAACCTTAAAAGGATTTAAATGATTGCTAGTCATTTCCCCCTTCCTTCCTTCAGCAGCTTTTTCTCCTGCAGGGTTTCAAATTTGGAAAGATAAAAATTTTCAATTGCTTTTTTTTTTTCCTTTTCTTTGTCCATGTAATTGTTCCTAGTAAATCACATAAGAAAGACATACCTAGGAACACCTCCTTCCAAAAATGCATTATGTTTTTTTTGAATAACATTCATCCACGATTTTTGAATAGAAGCTCAGAACACAGGAAATGAGATATGATGAGCATAAAATATAAGAAAATAACATGCAAAAATATGTCTACTAGATGTTAGAGTAATGTTTTGTGGTTCAAATTCATGAAAATGGACTGAGCAAACCCATGTATTTTTTCTTCGTTTCAAAATACCACTGAAACAACAGAATATAATACCTATAAAACAATAACTACACAAAGCTGGGATGTGTTCAACTAGCAGACCAATGAGTAAGGCATTTCTAAAGGACATAAATCATATCAGAGGGACTTCTGGCTTTGGCCACAATAGAATTATTGGTATTAGGCTTGTCTTTTCAAGATAAACAGTGATAAAACTGGACAATGTATATGAAGCAACAGTTTCTACATATGTGACAGGTGGTATAAGCTTGTCCTCTTTGAAAGAAGGAAAAGACATGAGATAAGCCTGACATTTATCTGAACTCTGATTAGTGGTACTTTTGCTTGTGACACAAGGAGATGGAATGTAAGAATAATGTTTTGAGAGGTAGAGATTAAAGCTTGTATTCGCTGAATTGACTGTGGTTCGAGAGCTGCTGAAATGGTGAGGCGAGGCATAGGGAAGCACTAAAGTCAGAGTAAGGGTTTGGTATGGGTTTTCACCAGGAGCTGCTCTATGTGTGAACAGTTAGTTAGGTCCTGTAAGCCTTGATGAAAGCAGATACTGTGGGGCTGAGATACTGCTGGTAACACAGGGCAAGGAGTTGTATTGACTAGCCACAGGGGAGAGATTGCACCGAATATCTCAGGCATGTGAGGCACCAAAAAGGCTATGCACTAGGAGTGAAGGCCATATTCTTCAGTAAAGGCTATTCCCTATGTCTAATAACAAAAAAGAGAGAGACTTTCTTCAACGAAGAGTTAAACTAGGCCTGACAAGATCAAAGAGATCTGCCAGTAATTTAACTGCCCTCAAAGAACTATCTTAAGGCCTCCGCAAGTAGGCAACATCCAGATTTCCTGTATTATATTATTCAAAATTCAAAGCAGATAATAAAAACAAATACAAATTATACAAAGAAGCAGAATTTGATCAACAATCAAGAAAAATGACCCAGTCAATAATAATAGACATCACAATGACTCAAGGTTGAAATTAATAAATACCTATTGTAAATATATTTTAAGACTTATGGAAAAGTTGTCATAATGATAGAACATAAAAGGAAATTATGTATAACTGAAACACTAGAAATAACAAGTACAATATATACAATGAACAATTCACTGGCAGAGCAGAATAGCAGAATGCAACTGTTGTAAAAAAGACAATGACATTGAATACAGCCTTTGAAATTATCTAATCTCTAATAAAAGAGGAAAATGAGCTCAATAAGAGATTGAGTGACATGAGATGATATCAAGCCATTGAACATATGTATAATTAGAGTCCAAGAAGGATAAGAGACACAAAATGGAGCATCAAAATATATTTGAAAAAATAATTACCAGTGTTTCCAAATTTGGATAAAAAAATTCAGTGTAGAGATCCAAGAACTAAAAACAACACCACATACTGATAGGCTAAAAAAGCCAATTGTGTAATTAAAAGTACAACTTAAAATATACATTTTGTAAATTCTCAATGCTTTTAAAAGGTGTTTAAAAATGTACCATATCTGTTATTTTTGGTTGTTTTTCAGTGGGACATGTAGATCAAATAACTTATCTCTGCATTACTGGAGAGTAGAATCTTCGCTTATTCATATATTCATATTGGGCCATTTGTCTTTTTCTGTTAATTTTATTTTAGAACTCATTTTGGAGCCTCTATTTTATATGAAAAGTGATTGGCTTTTGATTAAGACAGTATTAGCTCTATTAATTTCTACCTGAATAACCATAGGCAAGTGATATGACATTTGCAAGCACCCATTTTCTCATATGTAAAATGAGGATACATAAGGCTGTACCTGGATTAAAGAAATTAATTTATAAAAATATAACATAACACTGAAAAATAACAGGAACTGAATAATTAGTGTTCTCTGCCATCCTATCTGCCGCTAAAGCTCTCGGATATGAATGTCACAAGGGAACACGCTGTGTAACCACTCAGTGACATGAATTGCATTGTTGTCTTCTGGGGCATGTACTTCTCCCAAATAAATCATGTCACTCACACAGCTTTCCTATCTTATAAATCCCTGCTATTCTCCTGGTTGTGTTTAATGGAGGATAAACTCTTTGCTCACAATCATAATCAAATAGTAGCTAGAGAATAAAAGCTGTGGAGACCAGCCAAACATTGATTCAATTAATAACTGATCTCTTTCTCCTTCGGAATGTCAGTTGTTTCTCCAGTAGTAAAATCTCTCTTGTTTTACAGTAAAAAACCAGACAGATGCTCTGATAGTTACCAGACACACACTGGGTTTCAAATGCAGTCTCAGTTGTGAATTTTAGTTTGTAATTGGTGTCTATTCGCTTATAATTTTTTTCATAGCTTTGAGAGACAACATATTGTGATTTTTATCAAGCCTCTAAGGGACAAAGTTTTTGTAATGCCTAATTTTTATTTCTAAATTTAATAAATATAATGCAAATGATCCATACACATACTAAATTAGTATAATATAAAAATAATAGATGTAATTATAACAAATAATATAAATAATAAATAAAATAATGTTTTTTAAAATAATTATTACACTATAGTGTAATAATATTTTCATTTTCTTAACATATTATTGTCTCGTTAACTCTCAAGAGTGTCCCAGTATTGACAACAAACTATATAATTTCTCTACTTCTATTTTTTCTTATTACATAACAATCATCAATTCACTCAGTCCCTCAAAATTTTTGTACCATATGTCATCAGCATTCTTTATTCTGTCGAACACAGCATGAAGCAACTATTCAAAGAGTATTTCAAACACTGAATTAGAGCAGAAATATGCAATTCAATTTCCTAGTGAT
>NW_006432227.1:7416298-7450160 GCF_000325575.1 Pteropus alecto
AATGCACAGATACATTTCAAATAATGTTACTTGTGTTTGTGATATACACTACTGATATAATTAAAATGCTCTGTGGTTTAGTTTTCTCCTTTGTGAGAAAGAAGACAAGGTTAGACTAGATAATCTATAAAGATCCCTCAAAAATCCAATTCTGAGATTGTTTATAGAAATATCTGTTGATACAGATATGTGTGCTGCTGGATATAGGTCCTATCTTTAAATTTTTATGTTTTATAACTAACTCAATTTCAGGGCTGCCTTTATGGGTGTTTGACCTGTGCATTTGCACAAAGCTCTGTGCTAAAAGGTCTCTGCATTTGGTTAAATCTCTTTTGTCACTATCATGAAGTTTTTAATAATATTTAAACAAGGTGTCCCATATTTTAATTTTTCACTGGGCCCAGAAATGTTTGTAGATACTCCTGCTTATTTGTTGATAAAGCTTTTCTTTAGAAAACTACCAAATTTATAAGGCAATGGTTAACAAAATAATTTCTGCCATGAATTATTAAATTCAAAATTATTTTACAGGGCAACACTACACTACAATATTGACTCTCATTTTCTATTTACTTACTTGTCCATAAGCTTAAGTACAGTCCATTCTTGAGTTGCTGCACTAAGGAATGAAATAGCAGAAAAAGTAGCAGCAATGTGGAATATCAGTATGTAATTCTAAAACAATGGCACATCTCTAAGTGAACCTTTGTGTGTTAGCATTGATTAGAGTGTTTTGCTTAAGTCAAAACTTAACCCTTCAAGTCCATAGGTTCTTACACACCAATATTAGGGAGAATTACCATACACGCAAAAAAAAAAAAAAATACTATCCATCTGGAAAAAAAAATAGTCAACTTTGGATTTAAAACAAACTTATGTCAACAATGGGTTGTGTACATTTAAAAAAGTAAACTAAATATTATGTGATTATACCTTCTTAATTTTTATTGTCAGCTTTTTTTTCAGCTAACCCTAAATAGAATATATATATGTCTATGGACTCTTTGTGCTTTGCTCATGTATCACTCACACTAGTCAACGCTAACTCACTAAAGGGTCATCGAAGGTCTGACATTGTTTTGGGATTAAATATTAGGATTTTACATTGCCGCTACTCTTGCATAGCTCTCACACTACTGTAGCAATTCACAAATGGATTGTATGTAATCTTCCAAAAAGAAAAGACATCATTAAACAAATAGAAATGAGAGTTATATTGCTAATTCACAATGTAAAATGTTTTAGAACTTTGAATATGTATGTATATGTGTTTATTTAAATATATATGTACATTTATACATGATTATATACACATATAAGGATACATAGAGTCTCACAGTTTATCTTAATATGAAAAAGGAATTGTGAGAAATAGTTAATAGACTACCAGTTACATATAATTAAAAATATGAGAACCTAGTCGGGGAATCAGAAAATCGAGATCTACTAATGTTCTAACCATATGTATAACGGTATTAGCCTCTTATAGTGGCTGTAATGCAGTACCACAAACAGTGGATTAAAAAAGCAGAAATTTATTATCTTATACAACTAGGGGTAAAACTTTTGAAATGAACTAATAGATTAAAATCAAAAGCTGTCTTGCTTCTGGAGGGTCTAGAGCAGGGTCCCCACTGCCTGGGCTGTGGACTGGTATCAGTCCTTGGCCTGTTAGGAACTGAGCTGCACAGCAGGTTAGCAGTGGGCCAGTGAGCTAGGCTTCATCTGTATTTGCGGTTGCTCCCCAGAGCTAGCATCACTGCCTCAGCTCCACCTTAGATCATTAGGCATTAGATTCTTAGAGGAACACCAGTCCCTAGTGGCAAATATTTTGGAGACCATTGGTCTAGAAGACAACCCATTTCTTTGTATTTCATACCTTCTAGTGGCCACCTGCATTCCTTGTTTATGTCCCCTTTCTCCATCTTGAAATCACAGGACTTCAATCTGTGTTCCCACGTCAGTCATCCCCTCATCCCCATCTGTCATTCTAACCCTCCTTCTTACTCAAATAAGGACCCTTGTGATTACACTGGGCCCATTTAGACAATCCAAATTCATCTTCCCATCTCAAGATCCATGAATAGATTTAATAACTGCAACAGCCTTTTGCCTGTAGGTAACATATTAATAGCTTCTAGGAATTGGGATATAGACATTTTGGGGAGCCATTGTTCTGTCTACCACAATAGACATTTTTCATATTCCATATTTGAAAATAAAATACTCTTCCAAACAACAAGGATGCCAGATTAGGAGAAGAAACCGGCCACACCAGTCTCAAACCCCACATTGACACTGGGGATGGTTACATGGTTCAGCCTGATTCCATGTGGAGAGACGCCATGTAATACTCTCTCTACTAAATGCCTTGTCTCTTAATTTTGATCTTACTTTGAAGTCAAAGAACACCAACCAATTTTCCAAATACATAGTTCATAAGTTTTGGTCCAAAGAATTCTTTGAATTCAACAATTTAAGCTTTATTTAGTGGAGTAGACTTTTAGTTAAGTTTCTTATAGGAATGACTAGTAACATTTTTCTAGTTTGGTTTTAAACGTAAATCAACTAATTATTTATAATGTGAAACATCTGAGCTCAAAAAATAATTCCATATAATGAAAAATAATTGTATCGATTTAAGTATGCATGCTAGTTAAATGACTCATTATCTTTATTTCTATTTTTTCATAAATGTCGAACAACCTCAGAAACCATTATTATGTTTCAAGAATTGTCAAGCAACGTTCAATAATATTTAGATAATTAGGTTATTTCACATTTTCCTTTTAAGGATTATGTTGCTATCCTCAAGTTTGCCTTTGACTGGAGTCAACTACTTGCAGATTTTTACCTACAAATAGTCATAGAAAGATATTGCAAATTAGTGCAGCTTCTGGTAACTAAAATAACCTGCAGCTAGCTTGTGGGCAGAAGTGAATATTAAAATAGTTTCACTAAAGTTCAAGTCTCACAGTTTATCTTAATATGAAAAAGGAATTGTGAGAAATAGTTAATAGACTACCAGTTACATATAATTAAAAATATGAGAACCTAGTCGGGGAATCAGAAAATCGAGATCTACTAATGTTCTAACCATATGTATAACGGTATTAGCCTCTTATAGTGGCTGTAATGCAGTACCACAAACAGTGGATTAAAAAAGCAGAAAAATTTATTATTATACAACTAGGGGTAAAACTTTTGAAATGAACTAATAGATTAAAATCAAAAGCTGTCTTGCTTCTGGAGGGCCTAGAGCAGGGTCCCCACTGCCTGGGCTGTGGACTGGTATCAGTCCTTGGCCTGTTAGGAACTGAGCTGCACAGCAGGTTAGCAGTGGGCCAGTGAGCTAGGCTTCATCTGTATTTGCAGTTGCTCCTCAGAGCTAGCATCACTGCCTCAGCTCCACCTTAGATCATTAGGCATTAGATTCTTAGAGGAACACCAGTCCCTAGTGGCAAATATTTTGGAGACCATTGGTCTAGAAGACAACCCATTTCTTTGTATTTCATACCTTCTAGAGGCCACCTGCATTCCTTGTTTATGTCCCCTTTCTCCATCTTGAAATCACAGGACTTCAATCTGTGTTCCCACGTCAGTCATCCCCTCATCCCCATCTGTCATTCTAACCCTCCTTCTTACTCAAATAAGGACCCTTGTGATTACACTGGGCCCATTTAGACAATCCAAATTCATCTTCCCATCTCAAGATCCATGAATAGATTTAATAACTGCAACAGCCTTTTGCCTGTAGGTAACATATTAATAGCTTCTAGGAATTGGGATATAGACATTTTGGGGAGCCATTGTTCTGTCTACCACAATAGACATTCTTCATATTCCATATTTGAAAATAAAATACTCTTCCAAACAACAAGGATGCCAGATTAGGATATGAAACTGGCCACACCAGTCTCCACATTGACACTGGGGATGGTTACATGGTTCAGCCGAAGAAACCGGCCACACCAGTCTCAAACCCCACATTGACACTGGGGATGGTTACATGGTTCAGCCTGATTCCATGTGGAGAGACGCCATGTAATACTCTCTCTACTAAATGCCTTGTCTCTTAATTTTGATCTTACTTTGAAGTCAAAGAACACCAACCAATTTTCCAAATACATAGTTCATAAGTTTTGGTCCAAAGAATTCTTTGAATTCAACAATTTAAGCTTTATTTAGTGGAGTAGACTTTTAGTTAAGTTTCTTATAGGAATGACTAGTAACATTTTTCTAGTTTGGTTTTAAACATAAATCAACTAATTACTTATCATGTGAAACATCTGAGCTCAAAAAATAATTCCATATAATGAAAAATAATTGTATCGATTTAAGTATGCATGCTAGTTAAATGACTCATTATCCTTATTTCTATTTTTTCATAAATGTCGAACAACCTCAGAAACCATTATTATGTTTCAAGAATTGTCAAGCAACGTTCAATAATATTTAGATAATTAGGTTATTTCACATTTTCCTTTTAAGGATTATGTTGCTATCCTCAAGTTTGCCTTTGACTGGAGTCAACTACTTGCAGATTTTTACCTACAAATAGTCATAGAAAGATATTGCAAATTAGTGCAGCTTCTGGTAACTAAAATAACCTGCAGCTAGCTTGTGGGCAGAAGTGAATATTAAAATAGTTTCACTAAAGTTCATTTCAGAACTTCAATCCCTTTTGAAGTGGAGGGAAAATTTATAACCAGGAAGTCTGTGACTCTCATGAGCATAATAGATTTCAAGTATAAACATAGGTTTAAAGATGGTTTACACACAATTCTGGAATTTATGTTGTCACTTCAGATGAATATTTTTTAAAAATAGGTATAAAGGATAGTAGGAGAGAGATAGAGGAGAGAGGAAAAGACAGAGGGAAGGGAGAGAGAGGGAGAAATAAAGAGAGAGAGAGAGTCATTGTCCAAACATCCATACAAAGATTTTTTGTAGCATTACCTTTGGATTATCTAGAAATGTGGTTAACTTTATACTGCATGAAGTAACTGTATATAATTATATTTACATAAATCACTCCCTGAATAAAATAGATTTAATTGGATACTAACCCAGTTTCCTACAACTTATTTATTCTCAGGGGTATCTGTGCCTCTGGCAGTGATGGTGAATTTTTATAACCAACCATGAAATAGTTGTAGACTTCACAAGTTAAAGGAAGTAAATTTGACGACAGATTTTTGCCTGTGGAAAAAATGTGGTATTATTCTTACATTATATCAAATAAACATAAATTATAAAGGTTTTATTTTTGCTCGAAAATAAATTATAATGAAATTAATACATTTTAAGGAAAAGTAGCTTTCCATCCCTGCAGGATGACTTCCAAAGTCCTAAGGAAGTTTTAACTGCTTTTGGAATTAGAGAGTTATTTCAATAAATCATAGCTCTTTATATAGCTTTCTAAATTTTTATTTAACCTGAATACACATAGAATCATTTTTCTCAATATCATTACCTCAGATATTTTTAATCATTGGGAAGAAAGGAAGAATATGGGTTCACTAGGTAAAAGCTGAAAATAAACATATCTAAAGTAGAAATACAGTTTCATAAGTACTTAGAATTAACAGTGGAATAGGTATTCAGGCTTTCAAAGTTAAAAGCACAAACATATATTTTAATCTCTTTTTCTATTTCATCTAAAGTATAGCCACCTATGCATAATGCTACTGGATGTTTTATACAACCCCCTTTGAACATTTTAGTAATTGAGATGCATTCATTATTTGTGATTATCACTGCAATAATTTCTGTAATCTGAAGTTAATTTTTATGATGAATGCAAAATGCTTTACTTTTAATAAGGAAAATGAGAAAGAAATAAATTTATGTATTTTATCAAATAAAATAAATTGGAAAAATTACATTAACTTTGTGACCTGCTGTATATAGAAATTTATTAAAATATATATTTTGACAATGATTCTAATAAGCCCTAAACAAATATGTGTATTTATTACCTTATTGGCACTTAAAAATATAATTATATATTTTTGAAGAGAGTCAAGCATTCAAAATATGTAAAACTTTGAAACAAATTTGTTCTAGCCTTTATGTACTATATATTCAAAATCTTTTTCTATGATTTTATATCTGTTCAGAAGATATGTCAAGTATACATATATAATTTATCATTTTAATACAGCTTTTATTAAAGTATACACATATTTACATGATGTGCTTTTTCATTTTTTTTAGTACATATGCAGCTAACTCATTTTTGTTAGAGAGCTACATGCTTTTTTATAAAATGGACATACTGAGACTTATTTATTCATATTCTTATTAAAGGGTAATTAAGTTCATTCCAGGTTTTGTTATTATAAATAGTGTTTCAGTGAACAGATTTCAACATATATCTTTGTGCCCACGTAAGAATAAAAGTGTTTCTGTATGTACCTAGGAGTGTAATAGTTAGGTTAGAATATATATGCTTTTCAATTAGGTAGAATTTTCAAAATAGCCCAGAATTTTTCTAATAAGTTTTACTCACTTGCTCTCCTTCCAAACCTAGTGGAAGACGAGAAGGAAATTGTGAAACAAAAGAAAGAGAAGAAGGATTCTTCTTCCTGAGATGTTAAAAATGAACTCTTAAGAAGAAATAAAAAGTGGATCAGAGAGAATAAAACAGTATAATTAGAGGGAAAGTATAGTTAGCAATAACTAAAGTTATTGCCTTGTCAAATTTTGAACCAGTATTTTCCAGTTTATAAAATGCTTTTTATTTTCTAAAATAAAATCCCTTTCACATCACATCTTCAGGACCTAACCCTCAGGACGTATCCTGTTCTGTGATATTTCTCTGTTGTGCACCTTTATCCTCATACAATTCTCAGAGCTCTGAAAACTCCTGTAACACCATCTTGCTGACGTCACTCTCTCCTAAGCCGTTTTCATCCTGCTTGGCTATGCTTTTAATTTTCTTTGCTGAAACAATTCACTCCATCCATACGCGAATTGATCACCATAATTCCTTAAGTGCTCTACTGAAATATATCCTCTTTGCTAAGATTTTCCTGACATCAACATAAAGCAGATTTTAGATATCTTACTTTCTTCTCTCCCATTCCTCTACAATTAGCATACTGTATTACACGGCTTGTTAGACTTTGTAGATATTTTAATCTAGGTGACTGCATCCTTTATGCTTCTTAAGAGGTATAAACTTTATACTTTATTCAATTCGTGTGCTTCTCACATAGCACATTGGCTGAGGCAAGGTATATACTTAATATATGTCTATTAATTAACAAGTACATTAATGAAAAAAAAAGTAGATGAATGAAAAAGTGAATGAGTGAATGGATGAAAGGACCTAGGAAGTGAAAGACAGACTTGTGAGTGTTTAAACATTTTTTCTTCAAGTAATTGAGGAATGTGAGAATTTTAATAACAGATATTCTATATTTAATAAGGACATTTATAGAAAATGAAAACAAATATGTCAAATCAGCCCATGATCCCATCACTGAGAAAACACTGTAATTTTTTAAATTTAACACAATAAATGGCAAACCATCCAAACATAATTAGAAGTGGATGGAAAAAAAAGGAATGGAACAAAAGGAAGTGAAAGAAGAGAAAGAATGAGGAGTCAAAAAGAGGAGAAAGCTTCCTTTCCTTCTCCACCAGCCCTTCTCTCCACCAAAAAGCACATACGCACATGCGTACATATAGACACACATATCCACATATCGTGTGTCCTTGTGTGATATCTGTGCATGTATCCTTTTCTTATATATAACAGAAGCTTGTTTTATGCCTCTGTTTAACCATTAATATTGAATCTTGGAGAGCTTCCCATATCAGCTTATACTTTCCCGTTCTTTCGGAAATCTTAAATAGTCACTGCATGGCTGTACTATTACTTAGTTGAATAGTCCTCTGTTGATAGACGTTTTGTTCCCATTTCTATTTTATGCTCTTATATGCGTTAAATTAGAATTTTGGAATTAGTTTAAATTTACCAGAACACAGTTTTACTTGGAACTTATTTTAAAATAACTGTCCTATATATTATTTAATTTTCAGATCATGGGAATTACAAATTTAACTATGCAGGTTAGATGTATCTCAATTACCTAATCAAAGATATTGGATGATATTTGACAAAAACATTTTTATATCAATCAACCTCATGCATTACTTCTGTCTAAATATAGAGCACATTCCGGATAGCATCGTACTTAAATAAGTCAACTTTTCAACAAGCAATCTATACTCAGGCAACCACTATATCTCTATTATAGCATTAACCTGTATTAAGATAACAGTGCGTATTATTATTTGGAATAATTTGATGAATAGTTATTAAAAACTTTGATAAGATAGAAATAATTTATTTTCTCTCAGCATGATCGGCAGGATATAGAGATCATTTTTTTATTTCTCATTCCTCCCCCAAATGGGTGAATAATCTTCATGAGATCCAGGTTATTCTTTTGTCATTATTAAAATGTTTCTGACAAAAGTAACCCCCTATGAGTAATATGACACACTCTTCTGTAATTTACTGATTAAAATGCGTATCATTTTGGTGATGTGTGTGTGTGTGTGTGCATGAGTCTCCGTGTGTGTTGCTTCAATATGGAATTGTAAATTTGTAAAAACTAAACTTGAGGAAGTTGATGTGATAGTTTTCCTAAGAAAAACACCCAATGACACAATTTGCTATTTTCAAGAAATTCTTTTGTCAAATAGTCTTAAAGCTGTGCCTAGAATCTATACATAGTAAAAAGATTTGGTGACTGCTTTGTGCTTTCTGTTAGTTTTATCTTCTATCTGATTATGAAATTTTTTATATTTGAGTTTAAGGAATAAACATGTAATGAATTTTCCCTGCCTTCCCGCTCCCCCTCTACACCTTTTTCTAACAGTGGCCACATATAAACTTCTCCCCTACATGTCTGTGCTCAGGTCTATCACCCTCTTCTAGTCTTATGGCATTGTTTTCCACCACTTAATTTATATGTCTAGAGCTACTTTCCATTTCTCACTTGAAAATTTCCTTCTACTTATGCTAATCTGCTGCTTATTTTGTTGATATAATCTTGAGTCAAAAGGGGATTCCCCTGGGAGTATTACATGCTGTGGAATACATAGTTCATTTTTCAGCGAAAGTTGTTTTTAAACCCCTCTTCCTACTCTGCAATGATTCTCGATATGCCCTAATTAATCTTACCTTTATTTAGAAGTGCTGATTGTTATAAGCTTAATTTACTTGATGCATTTTGGAATTTTAAAACAATATAATTAATGCCTTGCCCTATTCTTGTTAGAATGCTGTCTTTGAAGCCCACTGGGGTTTTCATTTTAGTAATATATGTCTCATTAGATTATGCAGCTTAAGATTTCATATTTAATTTTATATATAGATAGAGAAATAATTGATGTTCAAAGTAATAAAATTAATAATAGCACAAATAAGAAGGTATTCAATTAAATATTTATAAATTGAGGATACATATCATGGTGCTTTATCTACTGGTTTTAGATCGTCTTGGTGATTATGATCTAAATGTTAAACTCATATGTGTTAAGAGAACATTTCCTGTTTGTTTATGTATTAGTACTCTATTTAAAGAATATTGATACTGGTCTGCTAATGTTGAATATGCACATTTTTAATGTTTTTCTCTATAATTGAAAATAGCTCATTCAATATACTAGATATAATGATAACAAAATTAAGAATTTTGGTGTGTGGATATTTTTAACCCACAAAACTACTATGAGGTTAGGAAAGAAGCAGTAAGAAATCACAAACTTTATTATGTCAGAATTTATTTTACAGAAAGAGCTGGATTTTTTAAATTCCAGAATGTAATAATTAGTTTTTTCACTGAACATATTGATTTTAATAATGATAATTTCTATTTGTATACAGTTGACCCTTAAAAAACACAGATTTCAATTGCATGGGATCCCCTTATACATGGTTTCTTTTTAATGAATACTGTAATTATATTTTCTTCTTTATGATTTTCTTAATATTTTATTTTCTCAAGCATATTATTATAATAATACAGTATATAATACATTTAACATACACAATATCTGTTAATCAATTGTTTATGTTATCAGTAACTCTTCCTATCAAGAGTAGGCTATTAATAATTAAGTTTTGGGGGAGTCAAAAGTTATACACAGATTTTTAAACTGCAGGAGTCATTTGAAAACCCTAACCCCTGCATTGTTGAAGGGTCAACTGTATTTATCTGCATACTCAAAGGTGTTTCTTTATCTAGAGATAGAATTATTATTTCATTTTTTAGGGGAGAAAACGGAGACATTGAAACATTGAAGTTTGTTGCTAATTTGACTAGTTATTAGAAAAATGAATAAGACTAAAATATTCTAGAATCCAGGCATCTGTGACTTCATTTTTATTATGCCTCAACATGCGACTCTATTTGTTAGATAGTTTTGCTGATGCAAATTATGTTTGACAAGAATACAAGATATTTGTAATTACCCATACTTCAAATAGAAATCACTATCTTATTATGATAAAAAACAAAACAATTTATTTTTGTGTTTTTCTTATTGCATCATTTGTAAAGCTGTAGTTTCTTGTAAAACTCAACATTGGTGATAGATAATGGATATCAATATAACTAGTAAAAATCCAGTGACTCCAAAATTGAAAGGTTAAAAAAATATGTCAGTCCCAAGGTTCACGTTTCAAGGGTTGATCATCTGTGCTATCACAGTATTATTTTGATTTTGAAAAATCTCTATAACACCTTTACATCTAAATCAATCTGACTGGTAAATTAAATCCTTATTAATTAAGTTAAACAAGAAAAAATGCCATTTTATTTCTCCTGAAGATTATTCTTAATAAACAAACCAAGAAAAAGTTTAAGGCTAGAAATCTGATTATAACTGGCCAATTTATTTGGTAGCTTATAAAGCGATTTGCTTTGAAATTGATGCATTATTATATTTTTTAAAAATTGCAGTTAAAATTGGAAAACAAACCCCAATGTAGCAGTGAGCTTGTGCAAGAATATAATATGCACAGCTTTTTTAATTTTAATTTTATTTGCTAACCTAAAGGTCAGTCAGTCTCTCGCAAATTTATTATGCATTGAAGATACAAGTGGTATTTTCCTTCAGGAATAACATTGTTCAAGTGTAATGATTAGTGAATATTTCTTTTGTTCATTGATCCATTAGTTCATGCAACCTTAACTCCTAGACCTCTGGGATCTGAACTGCTGCTGATGTTTATTCTCAAATTACTTCTTTAAGAGCCTATTCTAGGTAGTTTCTAATTAGACACCCCCAGATGGTATGAATCAAGCAGCTGTAATCCCAGCTGGAAACAAGTGTGAAGAAAATGCTAATTTTTTTCTTAGCTGTTTTTTTCTCTCTCACAACTTCAATATTCTCACAATTTCCACAGGCTTTTGAATACTGTAAATTGTTGGATCATATGCTGTGGAATACTAATAAGATATGCTTTTCTAGCAGTAAAGATGAGGAGTGTGTGGATATAGTGGGCCACTTGGACTTCTAAATGATCCAGCTAAAAAGCTATTTCATAGAAACTATGCCCATGCATTAAAATTAATACCAGGAACACTATATACTTAAAGCTGAAGATCTTTTGGATCATACCATTGTTTTTAGCTCTTCATGATCTTCCCAAATCCTTTCGAGATCCTTTTTAGGCCATTGGTTATGAGATGTGATTCAATAATCAACTAGTTTAGGTCTATCTTAATTAATATATAGTTTATTTGAGATATAGTTCATAACCAAAATAATTATTATCTACTAAAACCACAATTATTGAGAACTTTAAATGTTTCTCTCTATATACAAAGCTGTTAATCAACATAATCAACATATTTTTTATTAACCCTAACAACTGTATGTTGTATCCCCAGTATACTAGATTCTTACCATACAGATGAAAAACTGAGATTGAAAGATGTTATATAATGTTCCAGTAGCAGAAAATAGCAAATGTGACAGAACTGAGAGTTATTATCCTAGTAAATAATTATATAGTTAATAATAATAAACCATTTATTGAGTGTTTACAGAGCCAAACAGAGTGCTAAATTCTCAATAAAAAAGTTATATTCAGGTCAGCCTTCCAACACGGATAATTTGATCTAGGACAAAGGCCAGCTAGATGGGATAATGGAAAGTGGCTGCAAAGGAGGATCATTCCTGGCAAACCAGGATGCAGGATCACTATGACTGTATCTTGCACACAAAATTTCTTTTTAATTTCAAACTTCAAGAACAGAAACTTACAACTTATTTTTCAGCAAATGTAACTAGCAATCAGTTTTCCATTCTGGTATTAAAGTCACACTCTTAAGCATTGAACTGTTCTCCTCACTCAGAATTATCAATCAATTCTTTGCAGCGTCCCTTTTCTTGTTTCAAAAACAAGCATTCAGTACTCTGTTAAAGCCTCTCCTCATTTCCCGCCCTCCAGCTATTAAATCAGTGATTTTGAAATGCTGTGTCTACTAAATCATGAATATTGCCCATATTTACTATGTCTTTAGCTAACTAATAGAGTGTCTGATGTCATTAACACAAAAATATCAGTGAATTGAATCGTACTGCCCTGAAAATATCTATTTGTTATTTAAAATGAATGATTCCGGGTAGAATTTCAGGACAGCGTGATGGGCTGTGGAATTTTCCAGGTCACATGAAGGCAATATCATCAATCATATTGGCTCATAAGGATATATCCAGATAACAACTCATAATGACCTGAAATTATTTCATTTTCTTGTCTTTCAAATAGACTTTATTGGTTTGAAAGTTAAGCATTTATTAACTCTGCTTATAAGACTAATAAATGCTTGGATTGAATATTCTCTATCTGCTGCCACAAGGAAAATAATTAGTCTAAAATTTTCACTGCCCCAGATAAGCCCAGGGAAAGAACAGAAGAGAAAGAGAAAGAATGAGGGAAAAATATGAATTAATTAAGAATGTGATGAGAAGAAAAAAATGAAAAAAACAAAGAGATATAATGTCTTGGAATCATTAGTGAATTCTAGTACCTCTCTCTCTCCCTCTGTCTCTGTCACTGTCTCTGTCTCTGTCTGTCTGTCTGTCTCTCTCTGTCTCTCTCTTCTACTCCACCATCTCACCACCATCACCTCCCCTCAAGTTCTCATTAATAAGCTATTTGGCTATTTGCTTCCTGGCTAGTTGGAGAATACAATTTATGTTATGAAAAGATACTTATTGTCACATATTATTTCACCACAATCATAGATTTTACACATAATTACCATGTCACTATATCTTGAAATGAAAAACATTCAATCTCCTTGTATCTGAAAAGTCTTTTATAACTAGGAGAGAGAAGAAAGTGTATAAAGTCAATGTTCACAAATTAAAACTACATTTTCTTTGGTTTTCAAAACAATAAGAAACTTTTTATTTTCCATTTTATGGCCACAAAAACAGTCATTGACTTAAGCTGTTTAATGGTGACTGGGATATGCAGATATAGAAGGCTTTCCTATAGACCAATTTTTAATATTCCCATGACTTCCCACTTCTTCACTCTCTAGAAGTGTTCTCGTTTACCATAAACCTTCTTGTTAGTCACATCCATTCTGGAAATTGATGTAAGAGGAGCAAATTCTGACTCATATATTATGATCCATATTCTAATTTATGGATGAGAAAGAATGAAGGAGGAAAATCGAGAATGATTAGAGAACCAAGAAAATGTCTTGAGAAACCACATAAAAATTAAAGGAACAATTTATACAACAAATGTTACAAATTACCCCAAAATGCGAGATGGAATGTGGATTTTGCCATTCTCTGGATTATTCAAAAGACTAGTAAAATTACATTGAAAAGATAAAATATCCAATGGCATTAATTGGTTTTTCAGCAAGAAAAAGAATACCAAAAGTAAAAATTCTATTATGAATTAGAGTAAGTGACATCAAAGAAAAGCTCTTGATAAAATTAACAAAAGACATGAACATACATTTTAAAGAGGATCATACATTATCAATAACTCTAATCCTTATATAGCACTGTATATCCTCTTTCTTGCCTCTGTCTCCCATCCCCCAACTTTTGACATCTGTCCAGAATGCACTTTGGAGTATGCAGTTCATCACAAAAAAAATTCCTTATTTCCTTAATCTTTTATCCTTTTACTTTCTTCACCTTCTTGTTCTAACCAACACTGGTGTCTTCCCTGAGAATATTTCTTCCCCACAAATTCTTGTCAAGTCATGGCTGCTTTTTCTCCCACAGCCTTTGTGCTAGGAACTCTGGAGGTGGGAATGAGTATTTCATTCTCCTTGTCCTTTCTGGTCCATTCGTCTCTTCTCCCTAAATAACCCTCTCAAAATAAAGACACCCCACTGTTGGTCTCTTTTCAGTATTACTCCTCTCATAATTCTTGGTAACTGAAGTATTCATAAAGTTAGAATAATAAGATTCTAAATTTGTAGACTCATTTTTTCATTCTCTCTCCCTCTCTCTCTCTCTCCCAATCTCTCTCTCTATCTCTCTCTCTCTCACACACACACGCACAAACACACACACACATACACAATGATTTTGCAATTTAACTACTTTTGCCGTTCACTCTCATGGTCATAGTCAAGTGCTTTTAACATCATCATTAATATTTTCAGAAAATGTAGTTTCCATAACCTCAACTTCTAGCATCTCAATCCTTGATCACAATCTTTCACATCCTCCCACTGGAAATTATTATTCATTTATTTTAATATCTTTTTATATTTAATCTCTTTCATCTATGGCTTTACATTCTTTCTTACTATCATAAATTTTATGATTGACTGTTATTACACTCTCTTGCGTACAACTCTAAGTTCTTTGCCCTAATGCTGATTAAGTCCACTTCTCTGCTTACTCCATACCTATAATTATAACAGTGTAATATGGCTGGAGGAAACATACAGCCATGCCTACTTGACTTCCATGACCACAAACTCCAAGCCTCATGTGCTACTGGCTGTCCCACGAAATTACCTTTATCTGCTCAGTCTGCCACTAGCCTAGATAATCTACCTCATATGTTACGCTGTCTTCTCAACCCCACAGCAACTTCCCCTCCATACTTTCTCTCCGTTTATGTCCTGGTTCATTTTTCTGATTGAGAAAATAGAAGCAGTGAGAAGAGAATATCCTCCTATCACTTCTATCATGCTACCCACATCAATGCATATATACTTTGCCTTGACTCCTGCAAATATGAGTGAAGGCTGACCCCTTAACTCACACACTAATTTCCATTCACTTTCGCTTATTCAAGGATATTGTTCAAGCTAGTCCTCTCTTCCCTCCCCCATTCCCATGGAACCAGGGATATCAAATTCTGCTTTAGAGCATAAAGGGGCTTACTTAATTTGAAGGATTAATAAAATGCTTTTTATTCTATTAGTCTTATCCTCAAGAATTCATACCACCTACTTCCAAAGCCATAAAACTGGAACATTCTCAAATGCCAGTAAAGTTGGCTGTTGAAATGGCCTTGCCTGAAAGATATTGGTACCTAAAGAAATCACACACACGCACACACACACACACACACACACACACACACACACACACACAGAGAGATAGAGACAGAGAGACAGAAAGACAGAGGAGTTTGGGATTCTTCGGAAACTGGACTAAGATATTCATTAGTTCTAGTAAATAGATTAAGTTTCCTTCTGGAAGTGTCTACCAAAGTCTAGGAGATGAGGAAGGTCATTTTGTCTGTGTAAACCGCGTCTGCAGAATTTAAGCCATGTCCACAACTATGACATCGAGTTGCCTAAGACAGCCCAAAGTGGGCAGTCTGATTCCCAGTGTACTCCTGCACAACCCCAAGGTCAGTGGAGAGTGTGTAAAATTCAGTTTGCATTTCTCAGTTGTGGTCTACAAGAAACCCTGTAGCTTCCTGAGCAAAAATATGCACAACACATCAAAGTGTCTGACATATGATTTTTTTTTCAAAAAAAGGTTACAGATCAATCTGAACTTTCAAGCGAGATGAAAGACTCTAACATCTAAAGAAAGATGACAAGATGTGTGTTTTCATGACAAAATATAATTTAAAACCTCTTCAGATCCTCCCCCACAAGATGCCAGAAATCATTTCTTTTTTCACCAAAAGCGTATTATTGGAGTCATAATTCACATCCCCCCAAAAAGGAATAGAAAGTCAATAGACTCTAACCTACTTTCAACTGTTCTCAGTCTGTTTTTGGTGTGCTTTTGCTGCAGTCATGGGCAAGCTGTGTGAATATTTGTACTCTTAGTATTATAGTATTAAACATTAAATATTGGGGAACAATGCCCAATGAAAAACTTTAAGAACTATAAATTGTATTCATTATCGCATATAGGTGACTGAATTGATACTTATGTTTCTTATAAATTAGCTGAAGAGATGCAAAAATATGCACTGAAAAGGGTAATCAAAGAAGAACCAAAAAGATTTCAATGGATAAATATATGGAAATATTTCTTATAACTGACAGTATCACATTATGTGGCAGCAGCAGCTTCTATTAAAATGTCAAATATTACTTTTAGTTTTGACCATATGTGGCACATTGTCAAAACAAAAAAATTCTACGGGTTTTGATGGAAAAATACTCCTAGATAGAATTCAAGAGTCAGTCTCAGAGGCATTTATATCAATACTAGAGGCACAAGTCACATCACACCCAAATGCCATTGTCAACTATAATTAGAGCCTTATCTCATTTTCTGTTATTTTATTTAAGTGAGGAAGAGTCTATTTAGTCAAATGTTTCAGATATACACTGTTTTAGAGATGACTTGAAAGGCAGTTTCCTTTAGAGCCACTGATGCATATATTCATGAACTTTTTTCAATTGTCTTTTTTTTTCCCCCCCGACAAGGGACAAAGCTGTAAAATGGATTGTCATTTGCAAGGAGACTCCACCTGTACTAAAGAGATGAAAATGTGTTTTCTGGAACATTCAGGGTTTGATCCTTTAATCTTCGCCACCATAGCAATGCTGTAGCCTGTTTTATTTCTCTTTGATTTTTATTTTTTTCTTCTTGTTTTGTTTGTTGTTTGTGTTTGTGTTGTATTTTCACTTTCTTCCTCCAGAGAAAAGGATAACTGAAATCTTGATTAAATTAGCGTGCTTTATTCCTCAGGAAAGGAGACACTGACATAAATTGTCACATAGGATAGTTCTAATTGATCATTTCGGCCAGGAAAAAAAGAGTAGTAAACTGTGACATAATGAGTATGAATTTCTAAATAATATAGTTATTTCTAGTATTAACTAAAAATCCTGAGAATAGCATCAGTAAACTGTATGTAGAAATGGCTACATTTGAATAATTGTAGATAGTAAGTATTTAAAGCGAAATTTTCACATCAGCTTCAAACTCAGGTTACGCACAAGAAAGCTATTAAGTTGCTGCGTTGTCATTAATATGACTTAAAAGGAGCATTCTTCCAGCTTTCTGAAATAACCACATAATAGAGAGAATATGAGTTAAGGACAACAGTGAGATAAATCAAAATGATGAAAGGTGTTTCTTTCAGTTTAAGTCTTGAGCCTTACTTGAAATTAGAAAGGATTGCAGGTAGTAAATAAACAACTAGCAATGGAACACATCATTCTCACCTGCATTCATTCATTCTTACTATCTTGCTGTTACCCCGCCCCCCACTTTCCTCCCCGCTCCCCACCGCCAACCCCAGTTCACAGGAGTAAAGCACCTGGTGACTGCAGTTGTTAACATATAGTTTTCCTGTTTGAATGTTTGAATCAGCAATATCATTAGTGGAGTTGCTATAGTTTGAGCATCAATTGCTTTAAATGGGAAAAATAAGTAGAAAGAGGAAGGAGACAGTAGGCTAATTCTTCTCTGGCGATCCAAAGCATTTTACTTTCTCTGCTATGAAGATCATGTACATCAAATATATCATACCTTCTAGCAGCCTATCTGCATGTTCTAAACATAAACTGTAAGTTTTTAATTCTATAGAAAAGAAACTTTGATTCTCCCACATCAATGGTGATTAAAAATTAAAATAAACAAACAAAAAAAAAAACGGATCTATCTAAAATTCTACCCAAGACTGTATGAAATGCTTTCATAGAAGCAAGAAGCATTGTAATGGCTAAAATGTATATCAAAAATCCCTGTGATTTATAAGATCTCTCTGTGAAGCAGCACCCCAAACTTATAGAAACAAATTAATAGAATCATCGGTATTAAAAAAAAAAAAAAGATTTTTAGGCATAAGTATTCTAGAAGCCCTGCTATATATTCTCTATAGAATCACTAATGACTCCAGAAACGATCTAGCTAATAGAAGACAGAACAAGAAATACAAAAGCTGGAAAGAAGGCTATACTATTGCATTTGGCTCTGGGAGACAAAACAAGATCCAGTAGGAGGGATAAAAGGAAACTACTCTTGAGGGTAGAAAGGGAGCTGGGGATGAGGGTGGGGCTGTAAGTTGAGGCAAGATCTCAATTTAGTGTAATTAATAACTAACACTGAGAGGGGTTCAATAAAAGTGAATTATATGTTGGTGATTACATAAATTTATATAGTAATTATATATTATCTATCTACTGTATATCTATCTATCTATCATCTAGCTATCTATCAACTATTTATAGAAACTTGTTAATGTGTTCATGCAAATGCTGGAGACTGCTTCTGGAACATCTTGAACGAAGGATTCTTGTATTGGGTAGAAATTTGAATTAGACTACTTGAAATGTCTTTTTCTATTTCAAAATCCTCTAATTCGCATATCACAATATAACTTAGCCATACTATGTATAAATGGATTGCAGGTAGTTTTTCAGCATATGAAGAAAAGATATAGAAACATTTATTCTATTTTTTTTTTCCTGATAAACCATTATCTCTGTTTACCTGTCTAAGTCTGAATGAGCCTTGTAGGTGATGACATTCAATTTGAAATGCATTGCTTAATGACATCTAATCTTCTACCTTTACCTGGAAAGTTTCTTGTGAGAAAGAATTGCACCGTATGCCTTATTAACAACTCTTGACTATGTATTATAAGAAAGTTTAGATATCAGCACATTCATCTGTGCATTCAATAGTCTTTTTGGTAAGCAGATGTAGATATGATGGCCCATAATTCAGCATTTCTGGAAAAGAAATAATTTGAGACTTTGAGAAGGAAAATTCACCTCAAAGTATTCTAAATGAGATTTCTCATTTTTCCTGAAAGTAATCTAGTAGCGTAAACTCATAAACCGGCTCTGAGATGCCTCTTACAGATCCTACACTCTAAAATTCTGTGTTAATCTTCTATGAAGTTTTTTCCCTGAATAAGGGATAAAATGAAGAAATAAACACTTCCAAATTATTTTCAGTTTGCTGATAATATCTCCTTGGGGACTTGTGTAAGCTATTTCAGAACTATGGGCAGATGACACTAAATGTAGTGACATCTTAAGGAGTAGAGGTCACTAAGACTTTTATCACTTATTCGACTAAGTTGTCAACTTCGGGCACCCCCAGAGTACAAGGAATCGCTATAATCAGTATAGCATTTACACGTTGCATGAAAAGACTCTTGCGTTTTTCTCTTCCTGTTTAGAAACAATTTGAGACTTGGCAATGAGTTCGGTCGTCTGAGGAAATGCAGGTGAGTGGGCATTTTAAAATTAGCAGATGAGAAAGGAAGGAAAGCCGGTGGTTTTACACAGGGAAAAAGCTTTTAATGGTCTTCCTTGTCCTCTTGATGTCCCTGAGGTTTTTGAGATGGATTTTGTTCATTTTAGATTCCGTGGAAGGCACAAATAACGGAATTTTAGTTCATGCTACACAGAGGGAAATTCGTAGTGGCAGATTTTTTTCTCCCATCATATCGAAAAGAGAAAAAAGAAGTGGCATCACTGAGATATGAGGGAACCGAAAGGATCATCTTTCTTTTTTATCTGGTGATTGGACTGACCCCAGCACATTTTGCCATGACTCACAGAGACTGCTTTAACTAATTCAAGAAGGATCTTCAAGGATGAGATGGTAATGGTCTGTCACACTTGCTTCTGACCTCATACAGTTTCAGTTGGAAAAAAACAGAGAGTTCCTCAGTAGCAAATAAAGGAAGACAGAGAGGAAAATTGCTTTAAGAGGAACTAAGTTAAATTCAAAAAAGAGCACCTCTACTTCACTGTAAGAATAAAATAAACAGATTAGTTTTAGGGCCAGATGGAAGAGATGCAGGATCATCCTTGCTAAACCTATCTTGGCATTATGACAAGTACATGGATAATACTAACCATATAGAAGTTTATCTCATTTATGATTTGAAGGTTTTAAAAAGAATTTAGGATAGTAGCCCTCAAAGCCATATAGTACTCTGTACTTTTTAAATGTGGAGTATTATGCCATGTACCTTTAATTTTTTCTTTTCTTTATTCCTCGCATGTCCTAAGAATAAAGTCCTCAACAAATGCTGTTGATCAACTGCATGTCCCTCAAGGACAGACACAGAAGAGAGTTGACAATTTAAATGCTTTAGAGGAAAAGGTTTTTCTATACGTAACTGCTTCCTAAAATGTGAGCAGCAGCTGTAGAATCAGGGAAAACTGCAGTTTGCAAGCATTTGCTGCAGAGATTTGCCTTTGCTGAAGCCAATATGACTATCAAAACATCCGTGGTACTCTTTCTTCCCTCGCTACTCCTCCTGTTTCATACAGTTCCTTTGCAACACGCTTTTCGATTGTCCTAGACTCAGAAAAATGAGATAAGATTAAGGAGTGAATGAATATACTGAACAACTTTCAACTTGTGAGGTTGGAATCCTGAGATGCCACATTGTTTCTCTGAGTGGCTTCTTATGCCAAGTCACAAAAAAGGCCACCTTGACTTTGGAGATTGTTGATAGGTATGTCCAGAGTGACTGAAAGTAACCCATGTTCTTCATTACTTCGAATATCTTCTGATTATCTGACTTTAGAGGCAAGTCACTTTCTTTAGTCAAAATCCTTCTATTTATTATTAATTGAAAAGAGTTTTTACTTGTCTGTTAGCATATACATTCGACCAGAGCTGGGGCATTGGTCTGATTGTGCTGTGCATTAAAATATCCAAGTGCCTTGGGCATTGTTGGTCTCAATAAATATTTGTCGAACAAATTTATTTAACAAATATTTGTTGAAAAAATATTTGTTGAAAAAAGGTGAATGAACGAAAGTTTTATTCAATATTCCGAATTATTTTGCTATCAATGTATGATGTATGTAGCCATAATTAGATGTCTTAAATAATATATATCAAAATATTACTAGAAGAGAAATGACAAAGTGTAAAATGAATAAACCGTGTTTAGTATCTTATTTACTTCTTACAAAATGGGTATGGGGATATTTGCCTTAATATTGTCATTGGAAGCAGCAACATGGTAGTTGATATAGAAACCTTTTTTCATTAAATATTTCAGTGTAAGTCTTTTAGAAGTTCGAACATTAACTCACACCGACGCTGACAATGAGAATATTTGTCAGTGCTGGATCCTCATGTGATAGGCTTATAATGATTTTTCAATAGTAAATATAATATTAATTAAATTTTAGTGCATCCCAATGATTCCTCACAGTGTTGACTTTTAGATTTAATACATTATGTATTTATCAGTCTGTTTCTCTGAATCAAGGCCATGTACAAGTTGCTTTTGTGAAGAGGGTAGTGACACCTTGTGGTAACAACTAACACTGCAAATGGCTAAGACTGAGGGTGGTGGAAATTTGAGAAACAATTGTACAAAACTGACAATTTTGCTAAGAGAAACAAAATTTTCATAATAAGGGCGAAAATGGACAACTTATGAAATAATGGCACATCTTGAGCAGAATCAAAGCACTAAAATGTTTGTTTCTGTGGACAATAAAATATATTTTGAATTGTCAAGTCAGAAAAAAAAATGAATAGACCGACAACAAAACCATCTACATGAATCTTTGTGTTTTGATAAAGAATATTTTATATTCCAGTAAATCCTCTAAATTAATGTGATCAAATATTTCAGCATAAGCAATAGAAAGAGAAAAGTGAATATGAAAAAAAATAGCTCAGCTGTGTAAAACATTACTATCTGGGAGATGAAGCTACTCAAAATGGTTCATCGCTACATTTGGAAATTAAAGAGCTTCGACCTGGTGAAAACGTCTTGCTTTTTGATTTTTGAATACTTTGGGCTTTATTTTTTAGTAGAAAAAATATTTGGTACAGATATTGCAATTGTTATCAATCCATCTGTAATAATTATCATATCAATTTAATGGTATTTTATTGAGCTTTGAAATTTAAAAGGAGAAAACAAAAGAATTGCAGTTTTGGTAGAAAATAAGTTGAAAATTTATTTTTCAACATCTAACAGATTTTTTCTGTCCACGTGTCTTTGTAAAACTGAGAAGTATATAGACGTTATAGAGATATTGATAATCAATGATGAAATAACAAGAGTTTAATTCATAAAAAAATGTAATTTGAATTGTAATTTCTATCTGCAATTAGATAAATGCTAAAATGATTATGTAATTTATACCAAAAACATTTTAAAATACTTTAGGAAAAATAGATTTTTAGACACAGATATGCTTTGGAATAGAACAACCTTATTGCAATATCTAGATATGAATTATATTACTAAAAATTAAAATTGCTAAAATCTTAATATGCAATTAAATAACAGAGAAATTGAAATAAACTTTTTCAATGCATAATGATTTATAATGAAATAATAGTTTTCTCAACCATAATTTTGTAAGCGTATTATAAGCAAAAATGAAACAGTTGAAAACCTCCTTTATGTAACATTGTATATCAATAACACATTTCTTTTCATACTATGTATGAAAATGCATCTTAAAGATGTTAAAGGGATGTTTTCAATATAAAGTCAAATTCAAGACTTTGATGCAGTACTAAAATGAACAAGTGTTAGAGAGTTTATCTCATTTTTATAGAGGAAACCAGTAAGGTGTTATGACTGGTATAAAGGAGAACTCAAAGGAGCATACATTTATATGCAACAAAGTAATGGTGAAATGAATTTGAAGATCTGGTTTATTCATAGGGCAATAATCAATTGCACTCTAGCAGCTATAAGTCATTTTATTACTACGGATAAGAAATATTTGCATTGTTATCTATTTTCTTTAAATTAACTTCTTTTTCTAAGGAATTGTTTAAAGTAGCCTAGCCAAAGACAAAGTATACATTCCATAAAATCAGATAACACTGAAGTTTCCAACATTTCATGGAAAGGTCATTCTTTAATATTTTTTGCTTATTCCAAAGTCTAATTTTGTCCTCGCAAAGTAGACTTGGTAGGTTCATCATATATGAAATTAGCAGATTTGGCCATTCAACTAAATAGCTGATCAGGCAGATTCTGGGTTATATCAGAGAGGAAGAAAGTAGCCTTCTTCAATGATATTAACCTGCGATAAAATAATGGGAAGATAAGAAACTATCTAAATATGAACCATTATTTCTATTTTGAAAGCACAATTGCTTTCTTAAGCCCTTCAGGAGTTGTATTTCAGAAAAAAAAAAGTAAGTCTAAATTAAAGGCACAGGTCTACTTTTGTGTTTATCTCACCATTTGCTTTCATTTTTCCTTCCTCTCATAAACACTTTAAAAACAATGTAGGGGTAAGTTCAGAAAGTGATAATAAGGGATCACTGGGCTCTATTAAATATTATTTCAATGTCCAGTTTCTCTTTGAAAAGCTAATATTAATGATATCATTATTAAGACTTTATAAATCATTATATAACTATGTCTTTTTATTAAATTTACTGGAGTGACATTGGCAAATAAAATTATATAGGTTTCAAGTGTATAATTCAATAACACATCTCATATATATTGTACTGTGTGTTCACCACCCATAGTCGTATCACCTTCTGTCACCATATATTTGACCCCTTTACCCTGCTCTACTCCCCTCTCTCCCCACTTTCCCTCTGGTAACCACTAAAATGGTGTCTGTGTCTATGAGTTTTTTTTGTTTGTTTGTTTGTCTTGTTTGTTTGTTGCTTTCAGTTTTATACCCTACATATGAGTGAAATAATATGGTTCTCATCTTTTTCTGTCTGACATATTTTGCTTAGTATGATAATCTCGAAATCTATCCATGTTGTTGCAAATGAGAGTATTTCATCTTTTCTTATGGATGAGTAATATTCCATTGTATATATGTACTACATGTTCTTTAGCCAGTCATCTTTTGAAGGACACTTGGTGTTTCCATGTCTTGACCACCATGAATAATGCTGCAATAAACATCAGGGTACATATATCTTTACAGATAAATATTTCCATAATTTTGCAGTAAATACCCAGAAGAGGAATTTGTGGGTCATATAGTAATTCTAGTCTTAATTTTTTGAGGACCAACTGTTTTCCATAGCAGCTGTACCAATTTACATTCCCACCAGCAGTGTATAACTGCATCTTCAAGGAAAAGAAAAATAACTCCAAGGTGTACAAATGAGTTTTGCATAGATAAGTTACTTTTTATAGAAGAAAAAATTTAAAAAACTAATTTTTTTTTTATTTCTTAGTAATTCAGAAAAATTGCCTCAACAAAACTATTTTTAATTGTTTTATCTTTCTAACCCCATTGGGATGAGCTTTAAGATTTTTTCCGAAAGTCTAAAAAATTTTCAAATAAGCACTAAGATCAAGCTTAGATATTACCTTCTGTGTGTCTGGGACACCTGAACTTCAGCAGATTCTCATTCTTATGATGACTATGGAAATAATCAAATAGGTTTCACATGTACAATTCAATAATACATCATATGTACATTGTATTGTGTGTTCACCACCCAAAGTTAAATTTTCTTCCGCCACCAAATATTTGACACTCCTCACTTCTATCTGCCTCTTCATTCCCACCCTTCCCTCTGGTAACCACTAATCTACTGTTCATGTCCATGAGTGTCTGTTATGATGTTTGTTTGTTACTTTAAGTTTTATATCTCACATATGAGTGAAATAATATGGTTCTCATCTTTTTCTGTCTGACATATTTTGCTTAGTATGATAATTTCGAAATCCATCCATGTTGTTGCAAATGAGAGTATTTCATCTTTTCTTATGGATGAGTAATATTCCATTGTATATATGTACTACATGTTCTTTAGCCAGCCATCTTTTGAAGGACACTTGGTGTTTCCATGTCTTGGCCACCATGAATAATGCTGCAATAAACATCAGGGTACATATATCTTTACAGATAAATATTTCCATAATTTTGCAGTAAATACCCAGAAGAGGAATTGCTGGGTCATGTAGTAATTCTAGTCTTAATTTTTTGAGGACCTACTGTTTTCCATAGCAGCTGTACCAATATACATTCCCACCAGCAGTGTATAACTGCATCTTCAAGGAAAAGAAAAATAACTCCAAGATGTACAAATGAGTTTTGCATATATAAGTTACTTTTTATAGAAGAAAAAAATTAAAAAACTAAATATATTTTTTTTATTTCTTAGTAATTCAGAAAAATTGCCTCAACAAAACTATTTTTAATTGTTTTATCTTTCTAACCCCATTGGGATGAGCTTTAAGATTTTTTCCGAAAGTCTAAAAAATTTTCAAATAAGCACTAAGATCAAGCTTAGATATTACCTTCTGTGTGTCTGGGACACCTGAACTTCAGCAGATTCTCATTCTTATGATGACTATGGAAATATCAGTTAATTATCGAGAAAATGAAAATATGAGGTTTATAGAATATTTAAAATTATATAAAAATGGAAATAAACATATATTAAATCATAATAGTTATCAAAACTTAATAGTTTTGCAGCTAAAGCCTCATCAAATTTCTTTTCTCTGGATTTTTAGGAATGTCAGAGGAATGATATATGTGCCTCTTGTGGGAAAAAGCAATTCAAGAAGTTCACATACTATGTGAAGCTAAACGAGATTCTGTTTACAGGCATCATTCACTATTTTTGCTTCAGTAACTTTAAAAATATTGTGCAGAATCAACCCATTTATTCAAAATCTTACTTTTTCTAGGCTATTTTAAAAATCAATCAAATCTTTTAATGTTAATCAGATTTGTATATAAAAATATTTTACATATATTAATTAGAAGAGAAGTGACAGTTTTCACAATTTGAAAGTATAGTTTCTTACTGTTTTATAAGTCGGGTACTTTCTTTGTCAGAAAGGGACTGAGTTTTATGTTATAATATATAACATAATATATCTCATTATACACAAAGTTATTTTTTCTCCCATTTTCAGTCTCTTAAGATGACATACTATCAATTCCTCTTTACAAAAAGACCACATTGAAGTGGGCTTCTGACATGAGAAAACTAAGATAGAATCATTAATACTTTTGCTTTTCTCTTTAATGGAATGCTTACTGTGTATCATATAGATGCAAAGTAGTATAAGAGGATATTGAAAGGTCCATACTTAACAAAGTCGAAAGGCATGAGAATAATAAACTTTTTGACAGGGTAACGTATGATGTCATTGAGGAGCAGGCAACCTTTTACCACAACACAGAGGAAAACCAAATTGCTTCAATCAGAGTTTCCCACAGAAACGTACTGATGGCATATATGTATCTGTATTTCATATATATATATATGAAATCTGTCTGTCTGTCTGTCTACCTATCTTGCTATCTCTCTCTCTCTCTTCCTCCTTCCATCCATCCATCCATCATCCATCCATCTATCCATTCTATCTTCCTATCTCTCTCTCTCTCTCTCTTCCTCCATCCATCCATCTATCCATCCATCCATTCATCCATGTACATATTGAGAGATTTATTTTAAGGAATTGAACCACACAGTGTGATCACTCACAATCTATTGAATAGGTCAACAGGCTGGAAACTCAAGCAGGAGTTGATATGGTAAACTTCAGGCACAATTTCTTCTTCAGGAAAACCCAATTATTTTTGTCTTATGACCTTCTACTGATTAGATGAGGTCCATCCACACCATTGAGGGAAATCTCCTTTCCTTGCAGTCAATTGATTGTAGGTATTAACCATATCTACAAAATATCTCCATAGCAACAATCGTATTAGTGTTTGATTAAATAACTAGGTACCCTAGTCCAGCCCAGTTCAGACATAAAATTAACAACTACACGGACTACCTCCAAATTGGGAGGGTGGCTGAGAGTGAGTTTTTGCTTAAAGAATAAATATTTGGACTGTGTGATTATTACAACAAAGAATGAAACATTTAGAGGCCACGTGGCAGAAAGGCAGGATACGTGGTCTCTGTTAGGCATCGGTATGCCAATGTGGGGAGGATGCTGTGGTGAATCAGGATCGATAAGGTACTAGAAAGGCAGGTGATTCAGGTCAGGAAGGGCCTGACAGGGCGCGTCTCTTCCCAAACCCCTGCAGTGCCTTCCTCACTTGCGCAGAGTAAAAGCCAGACTCCCTACAGTAGCTGCATGGCCTGATGTGATCTGTACCCCCCCCCCCACCCCCATGACCTCTCAGACCCCAGCGTCTATCACCTCTCCTGCTCATGCTTCCCTATGGCTTCTTTTATTTGTAACAATTTGGTGTGTGTGTGTGTGTGTGTGTGTGTGTGTATTTGTATGTGTTCAAGAGTGAAAAGAAGTGGGCAAAATAGTTTGGAGAGGAAAAACAAAAACAAAGGACCAGGGAGAGCATGGGTTGGGGTATCAGAGAGAAAAGAAGCAAAACTTCAGTAATTTGAATTAGCAAAAATACATAAATTTAAAGTATATGTGCTCTACCACTTTGTAATAAAAAAAAAATGATTGTCTCTAAGGTACCAATGAATATAACAGTAATTCATATTTGCATATTTATTCATCTATCTATTCACTAAATGGTTTTGAACATCTATGAAGGCCAGATGTGTATGATACTGGGCCCCGAGACAAATACTACTATTACTGTTAATGTAATAATGTCACATCAACAGTAATAGTGATGATTATGTAAGTGTTCTAGCAACAAGAAATTCACAGTGGTGTATGTTATACAAGCCATACACCCACATAAATATGATTTTCTATGTCTCCTATATACTTAGCACAGTTTGTGGAAATTAGAAACTTAAGTTACATGTTTATTGAATGAGTTAGACTCAAGAAGATCACAGTTATAGAACAGGTTTACTTTTTCCTACTGTACTGTCTTCAGACAAACTCCATTAAAATATTCTTGCCTTTGGATTAAAACATGAACATCAAATGTGTCCCATTTGTGTTTTTTCCGGAGAGGCCAGTTGTCAAACTCTATTTTTATTAGATTTGTATCTTCCTTTTGTTCACAGATCAGGCCTTATTGGAAGCTAGCTTTGGAGACGTAGGTAGAATATAATTAGTTTCTTCTGTCTTCCTTGCTCTTCTTAAAATCCTCCTTCCCTCCCCCCGCCCCCACTGACAGACACCTGTTTCTGGTCCCTCCTATGTTGGGCCTGACGTGGGGGGTAGGGATGGACAGAAGTAGAAGGCAAAGCTTCACAGGGATGAAACTGTAATTTTGATTTATGCTCTCGGGGTTACAGCAACTCAGAATTTGAAGAATGCCCCTCCCCTGTGGGTTCTGTGGGTTCCTTGCAGATATTGCACTGGGGATAATGACAGTCCTCAGGCCCAGGCAGTGCTTCATTTCTTAGCATTTGCTTTTACAGGTTCCACTTACACAGTTTTTATGATCTTTAGATATTCTTTTAAAATGAAATTCCTTTCGAAACAACTCACGGACACTTCCTTTTGAGAAGATCTGCATTTGGCTCCCACGCTGCAGCGTGTTTACCTGTAGCTGGTGGATGTACAGCTCCCTCCTGCTTAAGTTCTAGTCGTTCTCTGTTCTCTCCTCACATGAGGCCCGTTCTGGTCCTCCCTCCTGTAAAACGTCTCATGCAAGTTTCAGGTGATCCTTCTGAGCCCCAGGCTCCTCAGGATACTAGTTGAGCCTTCTCAAGCCTTCCAAAGTTCTTCATTTGTCTTGAGCTCCGTGGTGAGAGAAAGAGAAAAGCTAGAACCTGGCAGCACACCAAAGTCACCTGGGAGCCTCAAAAACCACCAACGCCTGTGGTCCAACCCCAGTGATTAGGATGTAATGTTTCAGGTATGGCCTGAGCATTTTTGATGATTGTCCTGTGTAGTCAAAGTTGACACAGCTGCTCCAGAGACACACTTTCTACTGACTTCCCCAAGAAGGCTTTGTCTTTGCATAACCTGGGGAGTGGTTCATGGTCCACTTGTGGCAGTCTGGTTTTAGATTACCCTCTGGGGTGACCTTCATTTTTAGATCTTTACAAATCTGAAAAGCTTGAAACCTTTTATTCTCAGTGTTGGGACTTCAATCAAAACTCTGAGAAAGCAAGAGTTTCATTAAAAATCATGCCCAGTTTTTGTTGAAGTGACCTGACTGAATAGAGAGCTGATGGATAGGATTAAGAGTTATGTAAGTCCCCAGGACAAACATTGAGGCTGCTTAGCAATTTTCCAGTCCATTTTCCTTCTGCGTATCATTTTGTTTTCACTCAAAAAGCATACTATGTCCCTGATTCTAAATATGTCTTCACTTTACCTAATATTTACTGGGATCAAAAAGTGTCAAAACTGACCATTTCAAAGTCACCCAGCTTGATGCTTAATTTTCTCTCAGAATATGTAGCAACTGATTATTTTATATATCCATATTTTGGAAATTGTCTCTTTTTTGCTGTCCTCCATCTTTTATGATGAGAGCTATACAAAAACTGGCCAAACTATTTTATCTTTGTAAGTTTCAGGGTTTTGTTAGGCAATGGATTTTATAATTGGGATATTTAAAGTAGTTCAATCCATGTAATATAACCATCAGATTCTGAACAAATTTAAAACAACCACAGAAGTTACAAACTTTTCCAGGTGAAAAATGACAAAGAAAGATTTCTGAGGTTGAAATCAGTTTGAAATAAAATAAAACATGAATGTGCTACACATGCAAATTAATTAATATTTGAATAGTTATGCAGTAGTTTTATATAAAATAATTTTGCTTCCATTTCTAATGAGGAGTGATTGTGATTAAAAGAATGAAAGCATACTTGTTCCCCTCAAGAGATACAAGCATGAAGGTGTTCCATGTAGTTGGAATAAACTATGCCAGTTAAATATCATGCATCCTTAGTTCATATTTTTAAATTACATTTTATTAATTTTCATAAGGAACCTCTCCAACCAGAGCATAAGTTCTTGATGACTTCAACCATGTTTAATTGTTCATCTGTATCTTTTAAATACCTTATGTTTAGTAGCTTTTTAATAATAATTTAAAAACTGTTAATTATGGTATTGTAGTATCATGTCACATAACAGCCCCTCGTTTGGCGATCTAAAGATCAGGCAAAAGTCAACTAGTGATCAATAATTATAGAATTCTATTAAGTATTTTAAAATAAGCATTGAGTATGACCTCTAATGTATAGGCTGAGGACGATTTTGCTTTTTTAGGATGTACTGTGATTTGATACTTCTACCTGCTAGAATCTAGGTTCTGATTTTAAGAGCTCAGGGTTTTCCTACCTAAGGACTAGCTGAGCTACGATAAATAATAGAATGGTCATCAATGCAGAGAAATAGTTATTATGCCTATCTGGAGCATTATTAAAGGCTAAATTTTGTCCTTGCTTAGGCAAAAGAAGGCAACACATATTATTTTTATTTCCCATAAATTAACTGTGCAAAATAATTTCATTTTAAACATTACAAGGCTAATTATTAGGTTGTAGCATATAACCAGGCAAGAGCCTTTGAGAAATATCCCTGGAGAACATTTTGATTCCAGAGACAGAAGTTGCTAATTGGATTTGTATCGTTGAGTCATTTAGTTCCATTACTCTTTGGGACCTGAGTTATCGAGGCCTCTGGAAGGGCGAACACCTAGGGCCTATCAATCACCTTTCACTTAGCATAGAAGAGGGAATGACTTGTTGTAGATGAGCCTCAGTGGAGAGTTTACGTAATGAAGTTTCATATACATATATATTCTGCTTTACTCTTGGGAACTAGCACTTTCTCACTTTTTTCCACTCCAAGATGGTGGGTTGCAGCATCAGCTCCAGAGGTAAAACATATTTGGCCAGTTGGTTAGTTGTCAGTTCAGGGATGGCACACAATCCATGCCAAACTGATCTGAGCCAATGAGTTCCAATTCTAAGGTTTATATTGGAGCTATCTTGTATGAAAGGGACAGCTTCTGTTTCCTGAAGTGACTGAGAGACAAAATGCAAACTTGGAGTCTCTGGTTCTGACATGCTTGAAGCCAGATTATTCTCGACTTTTAGGTTGTGTGAGTCAATAAAGTCCGTTTCCCCCTTAAGGCAGTTTGAGTTGATTTTCTATCACTCGCACCTGAAAGAGTTCTGAATAATGCATCCAGGATGCTCTGTCTGCAAGTACGTACACATTTTCCACATAGCACCTCATTTAGATAAGTGGTGGCCTGGGTGTTAAATGGAGAATAACTGCTAAGTGCACTCCTATAGGTAGTAAAATAGCTGAGAAACATAGATTTTTCTAAACTGGAACATTCTAGTTCTGTGTCAAATGACAGCTATTTTCTCTCTGTGACCACAGATTTCTGTTTGACCTCCATAGCATTTGGAGTTTTATACCAATCAAATACCCCTTGAAATGGGTTGGTTATACATAAAGGTATTTAAGGTAATGACTTCTGGGTTCCAGTCTGTGATGCTGTTATCATGAATGAGTGACGAAAATGGGACAACATTGTGACACAACCATGCTTTTTTCTTTCCTTCCTCTATATAGCTAAATAGCCTTTTATTCTGAGATTATCTTTTAACAATTTTTTGGGGGGTTGGGGGGCTTACAAATGTCTCTAAGGAAATGAACCTATAATTTGTAGTAGAGTTTGTAATTTTTTTTTTTTTTTTTGCTTTTTTGACCATCCCTATTCACCAAAATCAGATATAGAAAATCATATTACTGGCCCCAAGTTTTTACTAGTATTGCTGTCATTGTTGTTATAAAGGTGATGAAAAGATACTGATTTGAGAAATCTCAAATTATAGGAACTAATATTTTATTGCAACTCAATATTCTCTTGATTTTAATTACAAAGTGTGACAACTCATCTCTCACCAGTGGACAGTGAAAAATTGTGAACCAAACATAAAGTTTACAAAATTGACCTTTTCCTGTACTCCCAAAGATAGTTCAGATTTACGTGTATGCACCTCGGCATTGCCTGGTGTGAGGAAGAGTTTGAGGAATATTCAGCCTGGCACATATCCCATGGGACATTAAATAAATAGGTTAAATACAAGCACAGTGTGTGCTACAATCACAGAGATGTGGATAAAGGCTTCACCATTGTGAATAATCATTACTGGAGATACAACACATCCTGGACTTAATAGACAGACATAGGAATGAAAGATGGTGGAATGATGGGATAACGGCTTCTTTAGACTCTTGATGGTGGTGATATTCATACAGGTGCCATCGAAATTATTGCACAACGGAAGAGGAGTTTTTCTTTATTGTTTTTATTTGGTCTGTTTTTTCACAAGAAGAGAGTATAAAGAAATAATAAATACACACAAAGGAAGAAAGATAATTCATCAACACTGAGCTCCAGAAAACTATTAAATCAGAGAAAACCTAGCAAAACAAATATGTGCCCTTTTAGGCCACTCTCATTTATTCCCTGCTTCTAAATTGGAGAAGATCTCACAGACACTTATATGAAGCAAGCAGCCAGCCTATACCCACAATCTGATTTCAAAAACATTGGAGAACAATAACAGCCTTTTCTCAGGATTTTTGGTGATAAAGGAAGAGAACAGAGTAACATTGCATGAAAGATGAGCACTCCTTCCTGCACTCATGCCTTTTGTTATGAAACTTTGTTCTACTACAGGCAGAAGATGACTCTCTAAGCCTTGATTTGGGGCTTGGTAGTGTGACTTGCTTTGGTTCAATGACATGATAAGAGATGTGACACACATCTGTACAAAGTTGTTATTTTTCTTTTTGTGCTCTGTAAATGCCACAAAGAGAATTCTGCCAGATATTTGTTTATATGTCAACTTGGGCCCCAGAATGAAGACACATGGATGAGACCTTAGCCCATCCCTCAGGGGGCTGCCAAGCACAGCTGGACCCACAGTTTGAAACAGAGCCTATCAAAACAGACTAGCTTCATTCTACAGAACCATGAGCATGAGAATAATTGTTTACTGTTTGCAAATAAATCTTGGGAGTATTTGTTAAAAAGTGTTATTGTGATAATAGTCGTTACAGCTATTAACGCAGAACTTCGTAAGAATTCTCTTTAAACACCGTCACTCCAAATTCCCAATTGCTTGGGTAGCTGCACTAATCTGCTTCCTTTCCTATAGCCTCATTGTATGATTCTATTATTCTATGCTACTACCCTCTTAATTAAGTAAATAAACAAAAGCCCTTTCTGCTTTGCAAATTTCTATCACTACCTTCCCTCAACCCAAATCCCCAAGTGCTGCTGTTAGAGAAACACAAAGAAATAATTTGTCTTTTTAACAAGTCAAGACAGGGGACACATAATACATTTTTCACTTAACTGGGGCAGTTACAATGCCCTAGTCACTCTTCTGAGCTTACAATGTATATATAGTCACTTGATCCCTAAAACCTTTATGATTAAAACCATTTTATAACAGAGAAAACTGAGGCTTTCTGAGGCAGTGGTATTCTGGGTATTCTAAGTATTTGAGTAGAATATGTATGGACAAATAACCTTCCATTTTCTGTAGGAGGCAGATACTGAAATTTGAAAATGAAATTCCA
>NW_006432227.1:7450230-7455523 GCF_000325575.1 Pteropus alecto
GAGGCCTTGGGTAATTCTAAGATTTTGGTAAAGAAGTGCATAAGTGGGTATTCTCTGATTCCCACCTGGCAAAGAGCTGGGGTGGGAACACCCAGATACAGAATAATCATATTTTACTCCCAACTTTAAATTGGCTGTAGCAATCATACGCTTTTCTGAAGCCATTTCCATCAAGCTTACATTGCATGGTACAGATTGCTGCAGTGCCCACCCGCGGGCCCCTCCCTTTGCCAACATTGGAGCAAATTATGTTTCCTATGCTTGCTTTGCAGTTTCACATACAGGCTCCACTTACACCTCACTCCGTGCTCTCAAGATTAGTGAGAAAATCATGACCCATTCTCCTTTCCGTTTCTATCTGGGTCACTGGCTTTGTGCTGCCATAGCTTTCTCCCCTCTCCCTCCACCCCCCAGTCCTCACCCTCCCAGCCACACAAGCACAAGAGGTCCGTGGTGGAAAGGTTTTCGATTTAACTCTCCCCTGTTTGGGCTTTTCTTTTTAACTCCTCATTCCTGGCATCACTCTCTGTCTGGCAGCTACATTGCAGATCTGCAGCACCGCACGTTCTCCAGGGCATAGTGAGACGCGGTTGGAGTTTATATGATCTGTCTCCCCCATAAATAACAGTATCGAAGTAGGCTATATTTCTATAAAACTGAGGCTGTCTTCTGTAATAGCCAGTTTATCACATTCGCTGCTGATTTTCACAAGAGCTGGGTTCTATCTAGACAAAACCACCGTTTCTTACCTCATATTTGTGAAAATGACAGGGAGCAGCCGGGGAGAGCGGAGGCTGAAGAAGAAGGGGGGCTGATGGTAGCGAAATCTGATTGCGGCTAACAAAAGGAAGGACCGCATGGCCCCAGTAGTGCCAGGCCCTAAAGTTCTTACCAAGTTGCCGAAGCTCTGTGATTTAATAAAAACAATAAAAAGTATATATTTTGGAACTATACAATACTGCCGTCTGAAAGGTTGTATTCTGTAAATCATGCAAGAGAACAGAGTCAGAAAATGACTCTTCTGTGATTATTTTTCGGCACCTCTTAACACCTTTTTCCCAGAGACTAAGGTGACAAGAAGAACTTCAGAGTTGTCTACTTCTCTCATTTCAGTATCTGTTTATTATTCTGTGGCTAATAAGGTGTTGCTGTCTTCTAAAGTATGTGTCAAAAACTCATTATGTTGGACATAGTACATTACGAACTTCAGTTTTTGCTAAATATCTAAAAACAAAAGTCTGTTCAATGAATAAATATGCCAAGCACACTAAAAGAAACGGCAGATCTTATGAAAAACTCTGACCCGTTTTTTTCAATGTAATTATATTCACATCTGGTAAATATTCTACTTCAAGAAATTATCATTTTTTGAACACTAATTTTTATTTTCTTAAACTATCTAAAACACTAGTCTTTAAAGGGGATTTAAACATTACTTAAAGATTAGAGGTTAAAATAACTTTCTCAATATAAATGTATGCATATAGTGAGTAATAGATCAGATTTTAAACTTACATTTCTATTGTCTTACTTTCTCCTTTACATTCTTTCCTCTTTTTATCCAAGATTTTAATAATAAAACTCTAATATTTATCAGGTAGTGTTCTAGACACCATAAATTTGAAAACAAACAAACATGTAAGAATACTCTCATATGTCTTAGCTTATATCAAGAAAACTGACCAAAAAACACCATAAAACAAATACACATGTATTAGATCAGGTGGTTATGTCTTATAAAGACAAATAAATCAGTCACCACGCTGTACATTAGATCCCAGAATGATTTATCTTATAACTAGAAAGTTTCACTCTTTGACGAACATCTCCCTATTTCTCCCAAAACCCTGCCCCTAGAAACTACTATTCTATTCTCTTTTTCTACGAGTTCGACTAATTTAGAATCTAGTATAAGTGAGATCATACAATATTGATCTTTGCGTATCGGACTTATTTCACTTAACATATTGCCCATAGGTCCATCTGTGTTGTCACAAATGGCAGGATTTTCCTTTTTTTATAGCCAAATAATTGCATTTCATTCTCTTCTTATATAGATACATATATATATATATGTATCTATATAACATATATATAACATATGCATATATATAATATATTATATATTATATTTCCTTTATCCATTTATCTATAGGCTGACACTTTGGTTGTTTCTTGGCTGTTGTGCATAATGCCGCAATAAACATGGAAGCAGAGATAACTCTTTGAGATAAATCATTTGATAGTGCTATTTTTAATATTTTGAGAAAACGTCATACTGCTTTCCACAATGGCTGTGCCAATCTAATGGAGTGAGAAGATGGCAGAAGGAGGAATTAAAGTGGTGGCCAGAGCGTTGCAATTGCAAAAGTTCTAAAACCCAAAGCTAGAAAATTACAGGGCAGATTTGGTTTCACATAGTCATTTTCTAATCTATCGGTGAAGGGAAGACAGACTCCACAGAGTTTGTAATTTTAATTATTTTGTTCACTGCTTTATTTCCAGTACCGCTGGGGAACTGCCTGGTTAGCACTCTGTAAATAGTTGCGGAAGTCCCTAGTAAACTTGGAGTATAATCTCAATTCATATAAAATTATTCTCCCATTTCTTTAAAATTTAGTTGGTTTTTGCCTTGTTTTATCATTTTTATGTTTTGAGTTTGAGTTTTAAAGGCCTACGCTTTGAGTCAAATATTTCTAAAAGGCTATAAGGCAAAGTAGTTCCCTATAAAATTGTCTGGTGACTTCCTCCTTTACCCCACCCATTTCCTGTACTCACTGGTAACCATTTAAAACCATGATTATGTTCATTTATATAAGTTGCACCCCTAAAGACAGAAGTTTAGTGACATTCAAAGCATACATTAAATGGCTAAGCAAATAAATACTTCCTTGGTTTCCTTCAACTTAATAAACTTGTGAACCTTACAGGTACATATTGAGAGATTTATTTTAAGGAATTGAACCACACAGTGTGATCACTCACAATCTATTGAATAGGTCAACAGGCTGGAAACTCAAGCAGGAGTTGATATGGTAAACTTCAGGCACAATTTCTTCTTCAGGAAAACCCAATTATTTTTGTCTTATGACCTTCTACTGATTAGATGAGGTCCATCCACACCATTGAGGGAAATCTCCTTTCCTTGCAGTCAATTGATTGTAGGTATTAACTATATCTAGAAAATATCTCCATAGCAACAACCGTATTAGTGTTTGATTAAATAATTAGGTACCCTAGTCCAGCCCAGTTCAGACATAAAATTAACAACTACACGGACTACCTCCAAATTGGGAGGGTGGCTGAGAGTGAGTTTTTGCTTAAAGAATAAATATTTGGACTGTGTGATTATTACAACAAAGAATGAAACATTTAGAGGCCACGTGGCAGAAAGGCAGGATACGTGGTCTCTGTTAGGCATCGGTATGCCAATGTGGGGAGGATGCTGTGGTGAATCAGGATCGATAAGGTACTAGAAAGGCAGGTGATTCAGGTCAGGAAGGGCCTGAAAAGGTGCCATTTTCCTGAAAGTAACCAGCAGATATGAGAGTTTTTCAGCAGTAAGTGACATCGTTAGATTTGTCTTTTGGAACAATGAATCTGATCTTATTTCATAGCACGGGTTGAAAAATGACTAGAAATTAATAAGAATGGGAATCAGATGTAACCTTTACATTCTGAGTGAGAGTGTTTGACACTATAACAGTTAATGGTAATAATGGCATTGAGAGAAGGCAAAGATGAGGGAAAATAGGCAAACAAAAACAAACAAACAAAAACCTCTAGGGAATTGAAATGCCACAATTTGACCAGTTAAATGAGGAGGAAAACCAGGATAATTATTAGGATTTTTGAAAGGGACGCAAGGAATAACTCTTCTTACCTGAATTTTGAACCAATTAAGAACAGACACAGGAGGAGAGCATTTGGAGGCAAAAATACCACATCCATTTCTAAGAAATTGGTATTGGAGATTGTAGGTTATAATCTGCAGAGAGGGAAGTTTTCAAAAATGAAATCTCGGATTTAACCAGATTCCACCTTTAGCAGTGGTAGTCAGGTCACAGACCCTGCCATCATCTCTCCCACCCTATATACCAAGCTGGTCACTGAGGAGCAGCAAATTCATTCTCCCTACTTGAGGTGGAGGACTGAGAAAGGTACGAGGTATAGAACGAGGTCAGTGTGCAAGGACACATCGGGCAGGAGCGAGAAAGACGTGAGACCCTCCCTACATCCCCCACCCCCACCACGCGATGGTCTTTCTCAGTTCCAATTATTTCAGGGGGTGCCATAAATGAATTATTCAATTATTTTTACATTCTAATTTTACATTTATTTGTAACAATTTGGGATGTGTGTGTGTGTGTGTGTGTGTGTGTGTGTATTTGTATGTGTTCAAGAGTGAAAAGAAGTGGGCAAAATAGTTTGGAGAGGAAAAACAAAAACAAAGGACCAGGGAGAGCATGGGTTGGGGTATCAGAGAGAAAAGAAGCAAAACTTCAGTAATTTCAATTAGCAAAAATACATAAATTTAAACTATATGTGCTCTACCACTTTGTAATAAAAAAAAATGATTGTCTCTAAGGTACCAATGAATATAACAGTAATTCATATTTGCATATTTATTCATCTATCTATTCACTAAATGGTTTTGAACATCTATGAAGGCCAGATGTGTATGATACTGGGCCCCGAGACAAATACTACTATTACTGTTAATGTAATAATGTCACATCAACAGTAATAGTGATGATTATGTAAGTGTTCTAGCAACAAGAAATTCACAGTGGTGTATGTTATACAAGCCATACACCCACATAAATATGATTTTCTTTGTCTCCTATATACTTAGCACAGTGTCTGGAAATTAGGAACTTAAGTTACATGTTTATTGAATGAATTAGACTCAAGAAGATCACAGTTATAGAACAGGTTTACTTTTTCCTACTCTACTGTCTTCAGACAAACTCCATTAAAATATTCTTGCCTTTGGATTAAAACATGAACATCAAATGTGTCCCATTTGTGTTTTTTCCGGAGAGGCCAGTTGTCAAACTCTATTTTTATTAGATTTGTATCTTCCTTTTGTTCACAGATCAGGCCTTATTGGAAGCTAGCTTTGGAGATGTAGGTAGAATATAATTAGTTTCTTCTGTCTTCCTTGCTCTTCTCAAAATCCTCCTTCCCTCCCCCCGCCCCCACTGACAGACACCTGTTTCTGGTCCCTCCTATGTTGGGCCTGACGTGGGGGGTAGGGATGGACAGGAGTAGAAGGCAAAGCTTCACCGGG
>NW_006432227.1:7462401-7486963 GCF_000325575.1 Pteropus alecto
GGTTAGCACTCTGTAAATAGTTGCGGAAGTCCCTAGTAAACTTGGAGTATAATCTCAATTCATATAAAATTATTCTCCCATTTCTTTAAAATTTAGTTGGTTTTTGCCTTGTTTTATCATTTTTATGTTTTGAGTTTGAGTTTTAAAGGCCTACGCTTTGAGTCAAATATTTCTAAAAGGCTATAAGGCAAAGTAGTTCCCTATAAAATTGTCTGGTGACTTCCTCCTTTACCCCACCCATTTCCTGTACTCACTGGTAACCATTTAAAACCATGATTATGTTCATTTATATAAGTTGCACCCCTAAAGACAGAAGTTTAGTGACATTCAAAGCATACATTAAATGGCTAAGCAAATAAATACTTCCTTGGTTTCCTTCAACTTAATAAACTTGTGAACCTTACAATTATTTTGGGGGGGGGGATTCTCATGTACTTATTAATAATGCATCCTCCATGTCACCTCCCAGTAGCACAAATCACATCTCAATACGTTAGCTATTGCTTTAATTTTTAGTCCTAAAGAACTCTTCCTTAGTATCTTCTGACCTACTCCAATCTGGTTTAATTTCTCTCTAGAATCCCAGCATCCAGTGGCTGTGGGGTCTCTTAGTAAGCATCCTGTTTTTATTCCTTCCACCTCTCTCTTGTGTTCACACCCTTTTTCTAGAACTTCTGATCTTCTGCCTTAGTTTGCTTCCTTGTTTTGGTGGAGCACATACCCATTCCCCACATTGCTTCCTGTGACAGGATACCTGGTAGGTAACATTTTTGAGACTTGTGTCATAAAATAGAAAAGAGGCCAAAGACTCTGAGAGATACATGGCAAAAATGTAAAATAAGGTTTATTGGTAAAATTTAGGGCAGAAAAGCAGACAGTAGTTGTAAATTATCCAATAGAGAACAGACTTGAAGTTGGACCAAGATGTTTGCTTTTCTGAAGGGACTATAGAGGTGGATCCCTGATGACGTGAAAATTCCCAGTCTGAGTATTGATGTGGGTCTCTCTTCATCCATCATGCAAGGCTTTTAGTGAAATCTTTAAATCTGGAGATTGATGTCTTTATTTCTAGAAAATAAGATGAAAATGTCACTGTTGATTTTTCTGGATCCCATTTTTTGTTCTCCTTCTAGAATTTCTATTATTCAAGATACTTGTCTTTCAGGGTACTTTTAGATCCTACTTTCTATCTATTTACCTTTTTACTTTACTTTCTTGGAGATTTCCTCAACTATATCTTTCAGCTATTCTGATTTATGATTGTGAAACAATACATTGAGTAGACAGGATCTGAGAAAGAGTAGTTTAGTAAGCATTTACATGCATTTATTATTTGCAAGTCCCCTTCATAACCAGAAGGGGGAAGACATCGAGGACAGACCCTACAGAGGCAACAATATAGAAATAAAATTTAATAATATTGCTTTGCTTGTATTGTGTTAATTTTAATAGATTTCATCTATAGATACCTTTATCTGTTCATTCATTTATTCAACAGATATTTCTTGAGTGCTCACTACATGGAAGGTATTATTCTAAGTTCTTATACATGCAGTGTTAAATAGAACAACAACAAATCCCTTTCATCATAGAGTGTTATACATTCAAGTCATAGTGATAATAGTTCAAGTAATATGCATATAAAGTTAAAATTGTTAAGGACATAGTTAAACCTCGCCATGAATATAAATGACTGAAGGGCTGTGATGTGATTTGGTAAGCCTGGATTAGATGCAAACAGACGGAGTTAAGAGGAAACATTTGGTTTCTTGGGAACTCAAAGATGCTGGAAAATCATACGTGTAGGTAGTTCATTGGAGCGAGGCTGAAGACTTTGATATATCAAGACAGTACCCAGAGAATACGGTGATAATCATTAGATAAGCAAGGTTAAAGTTTGTTATGCAGATATGAAATCGGAAAACATTAAAACAGTAGTTGCAATAATATAAATCAAAGTAAATTCGAATATCACTTTTAAATTCAGTTTGAAAAATATGTCCTAGAACTAGAATATTTCCAAAAAGTTTTTGACGAAAGAGGATATTTGAAAATTTTAAATCTGAAGCTATTTAGCTGGATTTAAAATGGTTGAGGATTTGCATGGACTCATATCATGTATGACAGGGAACCACATCGGTTCAAAATAAACCTAAACAAAAAATGGACATAATTATAAAAGGAGCACTTTCTCCTATTTTGACCACTTTGGGAATTAAAATCTTAACTCCACAAATTGATATGAGTCCTAAGTTCCAGCTACCTTATATACTGTACAGAAAGATTTTTTACGTTGGACTTTAGAAAACCTAAACATAGCTTTGAAAATAACTGAACCTATATTTTACAAGAAAAAATATACAACATGTGCTACAATGTATACCACCTCACCAGAGATTAGAAGACCTTGAATGACAGAAACATTGATGAGAAAGAAGAGCATGAAGCCTTTTGTTTGCAATGTGACATGTGCTATGTGGGCTGTAATGCTCACTTATTTTCTGAAGGGTTTTTTTCTTTATTTAAGCACAGGTTTTAAAGATGACTACGAGATTGTGCAGCTCTTTGCCTTCCTGAGTGTTTAGCGTCAGTGATGTTTTTCTCACCCGCTCATAATTAATATAGTAGTAGTAGTAGTAGTAGTAGTAATAGTAGTAGTAGTAGTCGTAGTAGTAGTAATAATTAGTTGCCAGGGAGCCCTTTTAAATTAAACTTCCAAATAATTTTCTTATTTATTACAGATTCATCACATTTACATTTCTTTAAAAAATGTCTTCCTAGACTATCAAAATGTCATGCTTCAAATAACTCTGATTGCTTTGCTACTAGAAGTCCTCAAATATTTGAGACATTTTGAATTGTAACTGAGTCAAATTTTGAGATCATTCTTTCTCTCCTAACAAGTGCGTATCCTTGATTTGAAACACAATAAATTTGAAAGCTTTTAACTTTAGCCTAGTCAATAGTAAGGTCTTTAATTAGGGTCTTGATTGACCATATCCGGGACCTGTTTTCACTGCATTGTATCACGTATCTAAGTGGCACTATGCTAGATTCCCTAGTTATATGGCCACACAAATGCATGAGAGATGCAAAGATAGACCAGACTGCTCTTGCTTTCAAGAGATCTACAAACCAGGAATGAAGCAGACTCTGCACTTTAAAATCTGTAATGCTAGGTGGCATGCAATAAATACTGAATATAAGTAAAAAGTGTGGTGGAAGCACAGGGGAGGATAAAATTAATTCTAACTAAAAAGGTTACAGATAAATCCGTGGTGGTTTTGATACTTAAATTTAGGTTTCAAAGATAGATTTACAACAAATATAGAAAGTGTAGTAGGGAAGAACCCTCAGGTGAAAAGAAGAGTATGAATTAAATCATAGAGGTAGAAAGAGAAGCAGGAATTGAGACACGAATTTTTCCTGGAAAACAGGACAAACAGTGAGAGGCAGAAAAGTGAGCTTAAGTCAAGTGGAAAATGCCTTTTCCATTATAGCTTCTTCCCCATTCTTTAGATCAATTTTTTTTGTTGTTTATGTTTTTATGCTAAAACTCAAGTGGTATAGTCACTATTTTTCCCTCCATTCTTACTTATTACTTCTCTTCATTCAGCTTAACTTTGTTGTTCACTTATCAAAAGTTTCTTTAACAAGATTGAAATTCTCTCTCCTCAATTTTTTTCTTTTTAAATTTTAATTTATATTTCATGACCACAAGTTTGGATTTCTTCTATAATTTCTTCCCCAAATGAACCAACATTTTGGTTAATTCTGTTGACTTAAGCAGTTGCTGAATATTCAAAACAGTACTTTAACTACATTAGGTCATACCTATTATTAAGAAGGAATATGCCAATTTTCTGATGACATAAAAATATCAAAGCTATAATAAACATTCAGTGGCATATAACCTTCTCCATTTTCTTTACATTTTTAATGCTCTTGTTTTCTATGACAATTATGGCATATGAGTACTTAAAATTTCAATCTTTTGAAAGTATTTGGTTAGTATCATAGTATAGGGGAAATTTTTCTAATACATTGCAAAATATGAAATTTAAGTGAACTATGTTTGGTCTTATTTTTAAAATAGCTCTAAGTATTTTTGTAATACTGAGTTTTTATCTTATAAATTATGCCAGGAATATTTGTGAAGTCTTTATAAACATTTTTATTGCAACATATGTATACATCACTAACATGTAATATATGCATGTTTATATGATTGTTTTAGACTTGGTTTAAATACAATAAAAAATCTGACAGCTCTCCCTGTCAGTTTTATTTTTCGGTAACTCAGAAACTTTGAGGCATATAGGATAAGCTAATGATTCTGTCCTTAGAGACTTCAGATTGCCTTTGTCAGTAAAGTTTCATTCAACATAACCACTTTCTGTGCTTCATTTCTCTTCGGTAACATCAAAATATCACTTGGGAGACTTTTGTTAGCAAAATGTAAAAGAGATTGATAACATAAACTCTGAGAAAGCCAGAAGCTTTCTAGATGTCCAATGTCATATGCAGCCAATAGTTTTGACCAATGAATTTCAATTCCTGGGTTGACAATGAAAATTTCTCTCCATCAGATTTATAAAGAAAATCTGTGACTATCAGTTGACAGGGTCATTGGAAATAGCAATGCCTGGCTGTGTGGTTTATTTACAATTTTTTCTAGTTCTTTACTAAGCAACATTTCAGTTATTCAGATTTTCTGGCAATTTCCCTAGAAATTACACAGGTTTTATCTTGATTTTTTTCTTTTTTTTTTCTTTTTTTCTGAATTGATCATAGGCAATCGTTTAATATTTTGGTTGTTTTAAATTTTTCAATTATTCTAATAAAGGACAGAACACTAAAAGATCTACTTGTTTTCTTTTGATGTTTTCTCTAGCAATATTCTTTTTTTTTTTTTTACTGGTGGTTTTAGAAGAATTATAGTCACCAAATAAGTAAGCAAGTGAACCTCAAAAGTGGCAAGTTACCATCTGATTATCCCTCATGGATCTATAGTATCACTTTTCTAAAGTGTCTAGGAAGCTGGGAGTGTCAACAAGTTTATCCACCTGCCAAGCACTCGGTAAAAATGTTACTTTAGTCTCACAGGTTTTCAGTCATTTGTCAATCTTACATAGTTGATATTTTCTTGATTTAAAAAATGACAACTAAATTATATTTGTTTATACCTCAGTTGGATTGTGGATTAACTTGAACTCACAGTGGCTCTACCAAAATTTTTAAAGGTTTTTATGACAGCCTGTTGTTTTATAGGTAAATAGAAGGGAAAGATATGAATTCCGATAATCTGCTGAAAATTGTTAGAAACTGTAATGATTCGTATTGTTGTGACAACTTCTGAAATAATCTATATATACTGAAAAGAGTGTACTATCTCTTAAATATTTGAGCTGAGAAAAATTACTTTTGCCATTTCTTAATCACCCAAAGTATGAAGATAATCTGTACTTGGAAAATAGTTGGTATTCAAATATTCTGGTTGTTTACAGGAAAGATTTATGTATTATAATTCTTCAAGATCGGATATATATGTGTGTGTGTGTGTGTGTGTGTGTGTGTGTGTATGTATATATTTTTCTCAAAGTCCCTTAGTGACTCGCACATGTTTTTTGAATTAGGTTTATTTGATTGGCTATCTATCATTCCAGTTGACAAGGAAGATGTTGTGCCTCATATGAACAGAGTTCAGCACTCAAACCTGACACCACACATAGGTATGGAAGCCAATTTACCTTGCTGGAGGAATCTGCTGGCTCTCAAGCGCTGGAAGTTGTTTAGCCTCGTCCATTCTCTTCCTGGCCCATGGGTTGCAGCTTAGAGTCACACACTGATAAATAGAAGGGAAGCTTGAGGGGCTACCATGCTAGTTTTGCTTGCGAGCAGGGAGGAGTCTTACTATCTTCACCATCACGTAAACTTATTTGAAGGAAGCTTGCCACTTTCTACCTTTACATTCAGTGATGGGTGCTTGTACCTACCCACTCCGTAAGGGCTTGGGCTTCTCTAGATTTGTAGAACTAGGTTATTGTTTCTTTCCAGCAACAGGTGGGGAACAGAGACCCGTCTGGACTCTGACACATTTCTAATGGCAGAAAGTGGTCTACTGTCAGCAGCTCAGCTAGCCGCTAAGGGAAGAAAGAGCAGCGGTGTAGCTAAAAGGATGATGCTGTTTCTGAGATTGTCCCATCTGGTGCTTGGGAGAAAATCCCTACTGGTCTACCTTCCTGAAGACTGTTTCTGGAATAGCAGATGTCTTAACAGAAGGATGATCCCTCTGTGATCTGCTTGGTCAGGAAGGTTCCATGCATTAATACAATATATGGATACAGAATCATGGTTACTTCTCTCTACTCAGTTCCAGGGCGTGCCTACTCATTTCTTTTTTTTTCTCTTCTCACAAGGAATCATAATGCCCATCTTTGCTATATTTTTGGTTTGGACCACATACATTAACCCCAATAGTATCTCCCAGTGAAGGATATTTGAGGGGCAGGGTGAGGAGAGGGAGATAGGTGATAGAAGTACATCCTTGAAAGCTTCATGCAAACGTTTTCATCTCCTCTCTGTAGCTGTGTGCTTTACTTATGTTATACTTTATCGTTTCCCCTTTTTGTAACAAAGATAAATACTTAAAAACTCAACTAAATAATAATAGGATAACAGATTAATAGGTAATAGTTGTGTACAAACCAGTCCTTTATATTTCATTTACTACATAAGTTAATTTCCTTCAAATTTTAATTCACTTGAGCAAATATTACCAACCACCTATGCTCTCTGCTGTTATTCTTATACATGAGAACTATTGGAGAGATGAAGAACCATCACATTCTTCCCAAAAGACATAGATAATGTTAGATTTCTTTATGCGCTGCTAAAGGGATAAAGATTAAAAAAAAAAAAAAAAAAAAAACCCAATCTACTCTACATTGGTTTCAGAGGTTTATAAGAAAAACGTTTTGGAGGCTTTAAAAGCATTCTAAATTCCAAAAAAAAAAAAAAAAAAAATTAGGAGTAATGTTTTTCATATGACTTGGATAAAATTATAAACAAATTCAGTAAGTTAAAAAAATCAAGTTACCTTTCTTTAAAATTTCATGCTTATATTTGGGGCTGTGAGTGTTACATGTATTTCTGGGGCTGTGAGTGTTACATGTATTTCTGGGGCTGTGAGTGTTACATGTATTTCTACACATTGCATTTTTTTTTGGTGTGCATGTATTGTGAATGTGTGCATGTGTGCATATGTATTTAAGTAAATTTTTGCACTTAGTAAATGCCTATTATACTTTGATTGTTTAAGTTCTATTTTCCTCACTCATCTCCATGTACCAGCACCTAACACAGCACCAGTGACAAGCATTAAGCAACAAACGAACAAGACAAACGGGCAAAAATTCATAGACAAAGACAACAGTTTTGTGGTTACCAGAGGGAAAGGGGTGAGGGAGTGAGGTACATAAAGGCAAAGGGGGGTCAAATATATGATGACAAAAGGAAATTTAACTTTGAGTCGTGAACAGATCATGCAATATACATATGACGTATTACTGGATTGTACATTTGAAACCTATATAATTTTATTAACCAATATAACCCAATAAATATAATAAAAATAAAATTTAGTTTAAAAATGAAGTTAAATAAATGTTTTTTTGAGTAAATAAAGATGAAACTCTTGAATTCCACTTCTATGATATTAAGACTTTTATTCTTAGATGTAGTTAATGAAAATCAGAGAAAAATCTTGCTTGCACCTATTTGCTTAAGGAAACACTTCGATCCATATATTTCTCTTATAAATCGATGACTTTATAACTCTACTAGGCTTCAAAACCAGTGATGGGGAAGGGTGATAAATTTAATTTTAAATGTTGCTTTTGTGTATCTGGTTTCATATGGCCATTAATAAGAAAATAAACAGCAGTCATTAAAAACAATCTTAGCCATAGAGTGACTCTGCGCATGTATATTTTACAGTAAATATCTCTCAAAATTACAAAAATGTTCTGAATTTCTATTTTTGAAATGTTGAATAGCTTAAAAATACTAAATTGGTAGTACTGCACCAAAAATTCAAAGACATTGTTAGATATAGCTGGTGACAGATAGATACAGCTAGTACGTGTAAACAGCAATATTTAGCAAGATGTGGTATAAATATTACTCTAGGTGTGTCTGTGCTTACAGGAGAATATGTGTCTAGATTTTGCCTTTCAATTCTGATGGGCCCATTTCTAAACTTGTGCATTTCTGGACTCCATTTGGTTCTCTTCTCCCGCTCTCTTGAATTTTTCTTTTATTGTTGCCATTTGTTTTTTGTTTGTTTGTCTGTTTGTTTTCAGATTCTTGGCGTAATTTCTGAATCCTGTCCTGCCCTCAGCCAGGATTAGACTAAAAAGTTCTGGCAAACACTGACTAGAATGGTCCATTTAGGCTTGAACTTTTACAATTAACTTGAAAGTTAATGATAAAAACTGTTCTGTCATTTAAGGTGCAGTGCAAACAAGATATCTGCTAGCAGATATTTCTCTTTTTTACTAAATTTATTGAGGTGACATTGGTTAATAAAATTATATAGGTTTCAAGTCTACAATTCAATAATATGTCATGTCTATATTGCATTGTGTGTTCACCACCCAAAGTCAAATCTTCTGTCACCATATATTTGACCCCCTTTATCCTTATCTACCTCCTCCCACCTATTCCCCTTTCCTCTGGTAACCACTAAACTGTTTTCTGTGTCCATGAGTTCCTGTTTATCTTGTCTGATTGTTGCTTTCAGCATTATATCCCACATGTAAGTGACATCATACGGTTCTCAGTTATTTTAGTCTGATTTATTTTGTTTAGCATGATAATCTCAAGATCCTTTCATGTCATTGCAAATAGCAGTATTTCATCTTTTCTTATAGCAAGTACTATCCCATTGCATGTACGTACCACTTCTTTATCCAATCATCTGTTGAAGCACATTTTGACTGTCCCCATATCTTGGCCACCATGAATAATACTGCAATGAATATCATGGTTCATATACCTTTACAGATAAGTATTTTCAGATTTTGTGGGTAGATACCCAGAAGAAGGATTGCTGGGTTTTTTGGTAATTCTATTCTTAATTTTTTGAGGAACCTCCATACTGTTTTCCATAGTGGCTATACTAATTTCCATTCCCACCAGCACTGTACGAAGGTTCCTTTTGCCCCACAACTTCTCCAATACTTGTTGTTACTCATCCTGTTGATGATAATGTCAGCAGATATTTATGTTCAAAAGATAAGGGCAAGAACAAGATGCAGGAGAAGGTTGTTAAGTATCTGGTAAATGGTAGAGAAAGGGGACCAATTCTGTGATGTCACTTACTTGGTTACTCTTTATGACCATTATTCTATACTGTGTTATTAAACTGTGGATATAGTTATTTTATTAATTAAGTTGTTATTTCAATAAATATATTGGATCAGGCAGGTTTTGTAAGGAAAAGAAAAACATGAATATCATGCTTTTGCTTTTCCTAAAACCAATTCAGGCCGCATTAGAGTTTCCGTGAGGATCAGCAGGGCCATAGGTCAGATCCCTGAGAATCATTTTCCACTAAAGTTTTCAAAAGATTTCCCAATGTAGATAAATTTACTTTTGTCCAAACATTTTTATAATCATATATATGTTCACATATTTAAGTTTATATAAATAATTTTAATATATGATATAAGTTTCTGCCACAGAAAGACTTTATGATTTTAATACTCTGGTGAATAAAATTAGACTAGAAGAAGAAGGCTTATTTCTTTCTCAATTCAAATTAATCTAAATCTAAGAAACCAGCCGTATATAATTTAGGAACCTGAGAAAAGTGGCAACAATGAGATATGCTACTTATTCCCACTCTTGTTCTAAAATCACAAGCCATTCTACAGCTTTAGGATTCTCTAAGAGGGTTTTTGTTGCATTCCAAGAATATTCATGTTAAACCAAGACAGCTCATCACCATGATTGATAACCACGTAGCTCTAAGCCTTGCCAAATACCTACATGACTAAACTCAGAAGTTATTTATTAATCACTGTTTTCTATTGTTAAACAAAACCTAATGGAATTATTAATGTTATCATGGGAGTCAGCTCAAAATGTTATGCATTTTGTATTCCCAAATAGAGTTCAGCTCTATAATCATTCTTACCTTTTTCTGAAAATAGTAAAAATTTAAAAATGATTATATTAACCTGATGTGAAAAAAATTATAATGGATTTATAACTTAATGTCTTACATCAGCTTGGCGTAATAGTCATGGGAAGTTAAATTTCTCACCACAGAGTTGGAACAAGCCTACGAGAACTCAAATTAATAGTTATCAATTAAGCATAAATTTGGAGTTTTTGCTAGTTTTTCTTTTTCTCAAGTCCTCCCTCCATTCATTCCTTCCTCTTTTCCTCTCTTCCTCCCTTCCTTTAAAGTTTTGATTTGATCCAGCCACTCTATTCTTATTTTCAAATAATAAAGTATATTTAGCAAAGAGAATTAAGTAAAAATAGAATCTGTAATTATAGAATATTGATTCTCTTGAAGAAAATCTTTGCTTTCTCACATAGAGATAAATTCAGCTTCTTTGGCCACATCCAAATATAGATAACTTAATCCAGAATTGACTTCTGATTATTGTCTAGTCTGTGGAGAGGCTTTGCAGAGTGTTATTTATTATGAAAAAAAGTCACAGAAAAGGAGGCAAACATCTACTAACTATAATTCTCTTTACCCCACTAGCCACATTATTCACCTGCCCTCAGAGTGTGCCTATGTAAGAAATGTTGATGGAGCAAAGATATTCTTCAATATTGGGCAGAGAAAAGAGCACTGCCTTGAGAAAGAAAGGATTTTCTTTCTTCTCCCAAATATGATAGTAATAGACCACTTGAGATATAATTCAATGCATTCTTTGGCTGTTTTCCTTATTCCAAAAAATAAGAGTTAAACAGAAATTTTATCTTAAGTGACTTCTAGCTCAAAAAAGTCTGAATCTATGAAGGGTTCAATGTTAATGTTTCTTGTAGTATCTTCCAAAAATAGGGCTAGGCCTAAAAATTTCATAATTGTTAACTTAATTTTAAATGTATGAAAGATACCGGAATATAGTATCAAATACCTAAGGATGTATCTTTCAGAACCCTTAATCTTTTACAAATGCTACTTTATCTTAAATGTTATCTTGACCCTAAAATGAATGGAAGAATCTTAAGTACAGAACTATGCATTGAAATAATGACATATCTAAGCAACTCAGCATATGGGTGGTTAGTAATTTTTTGGAAAGTTTTTTAGATATATTGACATGTCATAACTTTTGAACTTTATATCATCACTTCCTGGATTCTTAGTCTACATTCGATGAAGACATAATGATGTTTATATCATTTAGATTACATTTACAACAGGTAAGCCGCTTTCAAAAAGTCAGATTTTTTTCACTCTCAAGTTGTTTACTTATTTTGTTATGTTTCTTCAATATAGAACTATAATAGATTTAAAAATTACTTAAATTAAATTTTATTTTTTTTACTTTTTTTCTCTAAATAATGTTACTTGCATTTACTTTATAAGCTTAACTTGATCATATTTTTGCATTTTTGTTGCACTTTAAAAAAAGGAATTTTATTGAGCTGTTCTACTTTTCAAATACATAGAGAATCACAAAACATTCTTATACTTTATGTACATTCTACTGCCAAACCTATACATGTAGGGTCACTATTTCTAAAATTGTGCTTTCATGGGTGTGGAACATGTGTACATTCATTAACATGCAAATACAAACGAACAAATGTAAACCACATAATTATTTTTTATTTCTCTCCACTGAGTTTGAAGCCCAATGTAAGTTAGAATAGTAAAAGCACATTAGAAATATACCCATTGAAATCCTTTCTTAAATAAATAATAATCTGAAAGACTGCAGTTCACTTTACTCTTCTTATTTTCTATTAACTATCATACTAAATAATTGACTTTATTCATTTATTCAAGTTTCATTCATTATAAAGTTATTCCATCATTCAAGCAACCATTAAATATTTGTGGTGGATGCTGTGCTGGATGATGCGCCCAGGATGGAAGATGAGGGAGAAAAATATATCTTAATTATTGTAGTAGTTTAGATTTGAATTAGAAACACACGTAAGACACACACACAGATACATATAAGTGTGAGAGTTTACTTAATTTGGCAAAAGGAAAATTAAGACATTATTTCTGGAATTAATTCATTTAAGTGCCAATTATTTAAACCTGCTTCCTGTATTTCTTGAAATATAGAATGAAGCTTTGAGATTTAAATTTTGTTGGTTAAATATAGTTTATATTATAAAAGGAAGTGTCTTAGACTACATCTGATACTTTACCTCATTCTGTAGGCAATAAAAGTCAAACCTGGCCAGTGCAGGGTAACTGATATACTAAGAAAAGTAGCTCTGGCCTCTGATGTTAGCGCAAGATGTGTTTTAGGCCAAGGCAGCCATTCGTCATTTATATTGAGAAACTGTAGTATTGCTTTTATGGATATGATTACTTCCTACAGCAGAGAGAAAGAGAAAACAGAAAAAAAAACTCACATATATATTTTTTGTGATGTCTGGAAAGCAAGAGAGCAAGAGAATGTGCCTTCCTCATTTTGAGCAGCATTGTAGAAATTGATGACGTTTGTTATCGAGTCTGCACACATGTGAATATATAGAGTAGGAAGAGGCTTCTTTAGGTAAAATATTTTGTTTCACATCTGTAATAGCAGCTTCAGAAATCTAGCTTCAGAGCATATTACTGTTAATATTTTTTCTTTCAAAAGATAAGCCCCACAAAGGCAATTCCGGCTTGTCTCTTTACAGGCTCAGGCAACTACTGCTTTGCGAAAATCGGTAGTGACAGGAAGGGGAATATGTTCAGAGACCAGTGGGCTCCCCGATCGCCATTGCAATATTCCTCTGCAGTGAGCTGGAGACCAAATCTCTGTTTTCTTAGATTAAAATAATATTTAAAAGAAAAATGTCCCATATATATATATTTGTTGTTGTTGTTGTTGTTGTTCAGAAGTTAAGACCATAAGTTTTTTTAATGATCCATTTCCAATTTTTAGAAAATTCTGGGATTTTTTCCCTTTAATTTATTGAAAAACTGTTTGAGTTAAATTATAAAAATGTTATGCACAATGAGGTATGTTTATCTTTTATTTTCCTAATTAAAAATATTAGAGTAGCATCTTAAAATATTTTTTTTTCTATCAGAAATATATAATCATATATACTTTTCTGTTTGGAATACTGGGTACTTATTTAGAAATAAATTAATTCTCTAATATGCACCTATTTGTACATGCAAGGATATGCATTGTCTTCTTGTTTATAATGGTGAAAGCATAAAATAGATGACCATTAATAACTGATTGGCTTTAAAAAAATAGTGTAATAATTCTTTTGATGAAATATTGTGTATTTATTAAAAGTATGTCATCTAATATTTAAAAATTGAAATATTATCACTCGATATTGTTAAATTTTAAAAAGCAGGTTGCAATATATTATGAATAGAGCAATCTCAATTTGCTTAAATTTATTATTAATAATCATTGCTTAAGCTCTAAATAAGATATACAATTTAGAGTGGAGAAATCTGAGCTGGCCTATCACAATGGAATGAGTTTCTTCTTCAGCTACTGTCTCGTAATATTAAATTTATCATATTTATTTTTTCATCTCTATTACATAATCATAAACATTGTATTTAAATATTTTATCCATTATACCATATAGTGTCTAAAAATAACACTCAGTAGGGGTAAATGAATGAGCAAATTAAGGAGATTCAAAGAATTATTATCAGGGAGAAATTCTAAGGTAAGAAGTTAAAGAAGAAAACAGTGGATACACAAATAGACTTCTCAGATATTTTCAAGTTTAGAAAAAAATAAAAAAATACAATTAATCAATTCGAATCAGTACAATGTATGAAAATTCTAAATTAGATCTTTTACACCTTTTCATATCATATTCGATGACATAAACATTGATATTATCATATCACGACTCATATAGATAATAAGAAAATTTGCATAGAACTCTGTAGGATATTGACCAGAGGCTGTTGATTCTGTAGTTTTGGTGGCCACAGTACTGGCTTGCTACTTCATGAGCAGAAACAAACTCTTGCCAAACCAGTAACACCTTCACAGACCACCACTGGTCCATAGCACATTGATGAGAAGACTGCCCTAAATAAATAAATTCTGACCACATACAAAGAGCTCTCAAAATGATTTTACTGTTCCATCTTAACAGATGAGCCAAAAACTAAAGATCATTATACATTAGAGGAAAATAACAATATAAAAAACATGAAAGAGAAAAAAATAATGATCTTGAACAAGAGTTATTAGTTGATAATGAGATCAATAAGATGTCTCACTTTCCCCAATATCTACAGAAATTCAGTTATAATAATATCTATAATAAAAGAGGAGATATTAGGAAAATGAACAATTAGAGATTAAGTGCCTATTATGTAATATTTGAAGACACATTTAAGATAAATGAGACATTTCCAAGGTGATAGAATAAAGTGTCAGTTTTTTAACATGATAAAAGCATAAGAGATATCATCATCCAAGAGAATCTAAGAATAACAGTTCCAGAAGAAGTCCGAGGCAATAAAAATTAGATTATTATAAAATGAATATATAGAAGACATTCACAAATCTACAAATGCTTGCTATAGTTTGAAATTTTTTACCCAGTTAGCTCATGTCATTAATGAATGAAAATGAAAGATAAATTTCATTTTAAATATGCCAAAGATGAAGAGAATTTTACAAAATTTAAGAAAAGAGAAAAGAAACACACACCAAAATGTTTTTTTTAAAGATCAAAACAGAAAAGAACCAGCAAGTAAAATAAATATTTTAAACAGAGAATCAGAACAACATAAGATTTCTCAAGAGCAACACGGAGTCATGATGAATGCTAAGAGTCAATAAAGCAATGTGTTTTATGTTATAAAATATGACAATTCCCAACCAAGAATGATTCATCCAAATGATTAAATTTAATCCAAGGAAAAATTCAAGCAAGTACACATACAATATACATTCCTAATATACTTTTAAAAATTATACTTGGATCTCTTTCATCAAAAAACAAGAAATTACAAAATTTAAGAGAAAGAAAGAGTTAACATGACATGGAGAGATTAGAAGTATCTATCAGCAAAGCAGTGAAGGAAGGCAGATGGATGGAAGACCAAGGGGAGGAACTACTTAAGAAAATAGGGATTTAATAACATACCGATATTAATGAGCATCTCGAATGTTTGAAAAGCACTGATGATATAGTAAAGGCAAATAGAGCATAAAGAAACAAGGTAATTAAAACTCTATAAAATCCAAATACATTTATAAATAAATGTAATAAATGAGCTAAGGATTGTTGCTTTTAGCCTTAGGAAGTTATTCTTTGGTAAACTAAAATACATTTGCACTGTACATATATTAATCAATATGCAAGACATATTGAGGTGTATCTCTAATTCAGAACGGTGAAATATAAAATTATATTATCCAAGTATTTGGTTCAAGTTAGCCATCCACAATTGCGTTTGACCAATATAGTGAGATTGTATGAATCTTTTATTGGAAGAGTGAAACATTATGAAACTAAAAGCTATACTACCAGCTACCCAATTCAAACTGCATATAATCATTTTTATGTAAACTAACAGGCTATGTCACAGTGATTAAGTGCAGTAGCTGAGGAATCGGACCAGTTGAATCACAAATTAGTTCTATAGTTATTTGACCTTGGGCAAATGACCTAAAGCCTCATTGCCTTAGTTTCATCAACTATAAAAAGGAGTTGATAGCATCTTTCTCATAGTGTTGTGAGGATTTAATTTATTAATAAATGGGAAGTGCTTAGAACAGAGCCTATTATAATAAGTTATTACCTTATAGAGTAGTTGCCAAAACCAGGTGAATGTATTTTTAAAAATGAAAACTTAGAATATTGTCTATTATAGTACTATAAAAAGGTTAGCAATTCAATGTAGTAGTAGTAGAAATACATAGACACCTGCCAAAATGTGAGTGCAATACAGCCAATCTGTTTCTGGTTCAAGTAGCTTGTGTATTCCTGATTAAGAATTCAATTGAAAATATTGATAAAGTAACAATAATAAATCTTTTTGTTAATTTCCACAATCGCTTCACATTATCTTTGTATGTGTCTGTGTGAGTTTCCCTCAGTAAAGAAAATTACATATATGTTACAAATATCTTGGCATAAGAATAAATTCTGAAAAAAAAATATGATTTCCAGTAATGGGAGAGTCGGCATGATGCATTAGTGCCTAATTTATTATGGAATGAACAAACAAATCCACTGGTAATAACTGTCTGGTGCCAAAAACGTAATGCTGAAACCTGGACATTGCTTCTTAATTAAATATTGGCAATATTGTTTGACATAATTTTACAAATATTGCTTCATAATCTATTTTCAGTTTAGTAAGACACATTATGCATCTTTTTTTATTTTTGCTTTTTTTCTTTTTTAATTGATTAATTTATTTTTTATGGTGACATTGGTTAACAAAATCCAATAAGTTTCAGTTGTACTCCTTAACAGTAAGGCATATATATATTTACACTGTGTGTTCAGCTCCCATAGTTAGATTTTTCTGTCACCACCACATAGTCGACTCCCTTTATCCCATCTACCTCCCACCTCTCTCCTTCCCTCTGGTAACCACTAGTCTATTGTCCATGTCCATGAGTCTCTCTCTGTTTGTTTGTCCTGTTCATTCATTGCTTTTGAGTTTATATCCCACATAAGTGATATCATGTGATCTTCAACTTCTGTCAGGCTTATTTCACTTAGCATGATAATCTCGAGGTCCATCCATGTTGTCGCAAATGGCAGTATTTCATCTCTTCTTATGGCTGAGTAATATTCCATTGTATATATGTACCACAGCTTCTTTAGCCAATCATCTATCATAGGACACTTCGGTTGCTTCCATGTCCTGGCCACCATGAATAATGCTGCTATGAACATCAGTGTGAAAATATGTATCTTGAATTTCCAAATCAATAAATCATGAAGTATCAAAGTACATCGACAACCAGAGCTTAGATATAAGACCAATATTCCTCACTCTTCTGGGATGTGAAAATATAGTCTAACATGGTGCTACATTTTTAAATAATAAGATTAGAAGAAAAAGACCCAAGCCTCAGTGTACATTACTTCTCTTCGATCTTAAATGTGTGTAGCTACTTTGAAAATTTCTTATGTACTTTCTAAGTATTCAGTTAATTTGAAATTTTTTTATTATATATATTTGCAAATCCATTAATCATTTAGTATCAGACAAACTGAACCTTAAAAATAATACTAAGTTTAGCAAAATAGACTATTTTACTACTTGAATTAAAAAGTGAGTAGTATAATATTTTTTTATTGTGGAAAGAGTATTTAATATGCATAAGATCGGTCCTCTTACATTTTTAAGTGCACAGCATAGTACTGTTAACTATAGGCACAAAATTGTACAGCAGATCTCTAGAATTTGTTCGTCATGCATAAACCAAAACTTTACACACATTAAACAGAGGCACACCACTTTCTCCTTTCCCCAGACCTTGGAAAACATATTCTACTCTCTGTTTTTGTGTCTATTTTAAATACCTCATGTAAATGGAATCATGCAGTATTTGTCTGTGACAGGCTTTTTTGCTTAGCATAATGTCCTCCAGGGTCACCCATGGTATTGCATATGGCATAATTCTTGTCTTTTTTTAAGTCTAAATAATATTCCATTGTATATATGCACCACATTTTCTTTATCCATATTTCATCCACTGATAGGCATTTAGGTTGTTTTCATATCTTGTCTATTATCAATAATGCTGCAATGAACTTGGGAGCGTGGATGTCCGTTTGGGAATCTGATTTCAATTCTTTTCGATGAATACCCAGAACTGAGATTGCTTAATCATATGGTAGTTCTATTTTTTTTTTAATTTTTGAGAAATCCCAATATTGTTTTCTATAACAGCTTCGACATTTCCATCCCCATCAACAGTGTACAAGCATTCCAGTTCCTCCATATTCTTGGCTGGACTTGTTTCTCTCTCTCTCTCTCTCTCTCTCTCTGTCTCTCTCTCTCTCTTTTTATAGTGTTCTAACCAATGTGAAGTGATATCTCAATTTTTGTTCTGATCTTTATTTCTCTGATGATTAGTGATATTGAGCATCATTTCATCTAACTGTTGACTGTTTGGATTGTTTGTATATATTCTTTAGAGAGATGTCTATTCAAGCTATTCCTCATTTTTTTTTTTTAATTGAATTGTTTGTGATTTTTTTTTTTTTTTTTTTTTTTGCTTTTGAGTTGTAGGAGTTTCTTACATATTTTGGATAGCAACTTATTATCAGGTATATGAACTGCAAATATTTGTTTCCTATTCTGTAGGATGCTTTTTGATTCATTGATTGTTTCCTTTGCTGTGCAGAAGCTCTTTAGCTTTATATATTTGTCAGTTTTTGTTTTTGTTGCTTGTGCATTTGGTGTCATATCCAACAAATCATTGCCTCAATCAATGTCATGAAGCTTTCCTCTATGTTTTCTTCTAGAAGTTTTATAGCTTCAGGGCTTGCATTTAAATCTCTAATCTATTTTGAGCTGATTTTTATCTATGGGATAAAACAACAGTCCTATTTTATTCTTTTGCAGTGGATATCCAGTTTTCCAAACACAATTTGTTAAAGAGATTATTCTTTTCCCATTGTGTATTCTTGCCTCACCTGTCAAAGGCTAGTTGACCCTATTATGCATGGATTTATCTGGGCTCTCTCTTCTGTCCCGGTGGTCTATATATTTAGCTTTAAGATGCAAGGATGTTTCAACATATACAAATCAATTAATGTGATACACCACATTAACATAATAAAGGGTAAATTTACATAACCATATCGATAGATGCAAAAAAAAAAAAAGGATTTGACAAAATTCAAGATTCTTTAAGGCTAAAAACTTTGATATAGGAATTAACTTCAATATAATAAAGACCATATTTAAAAGTCCATAACTAACATAATACTCAATGATAAAAAATTACAAGCTTTTCCTATAAGATCAGGAAGAAAACAAGGATGCTCACTCGTACCAATATAGTACTCATAGTCCTAGCCAGAGAAAATAGGCACCTAAAAGAAATAAAGGCATCTAAAGCTGAAAGAAAGAAGTACAAATATTTCTGCTTGTAGATGACATGATCTCATAGGCAGAAAACCCTAAAGAAACCCCACCAAACTGTTAGAATTAATAAATAAATTCAATATTCTATAAAATTACAGAATATAAAATCAACATAGAAAAGTCAGTTTTATTTCTATCACTAACAACAAACTATCCAAAAAAGAAATTACAAAAAGATTCCATTTAGAATAACATCAAAAACAATAAAATACTTAAGTAATAAACTTAACAAAGGTGATCAAAGACTTGTACATTGAAAACTATAAAACAGTGTTGAAAGAAATTTTAAATGATGCATATAAATAAAAAAAATTCCATGTTCATGGATTAGAAGACTTAATATTATTAAAATGTCCATACTACTCAAAGCAGTCTACAGATTCAATGTAATCCCTATCAAAATCCCAAAGGCATTTTTTAGAGAAATAGAAGAAATAAACCTAAAATTCATATGAAACCACAAAAAATTCATAAGAGCTAAAACTTGAGAAAAAAGAAAAAAGCATCCTACATCCCAATTTCAAAATATTTATAAAGGTGCAAAACATTAAAATAAGTCATATATTACTAAAAGTTCAATCTAAGTTACAAAAAAAAAAAAAAAAGAAACAAAAATACTTTGTACCAAGTATGGCTGAACAAAATGGAACAGCTAAGTCTCTTTCAAAAGCACTTCTGTGTCCCCTTGAGGTGGTACTGAGCAGTGGCTTCAGGCAAAAGCTCTGTTGTGACGGTTTGAGTTTCTGCCAGCTCCACAGTTTACGAAGTGTAATTTAGCATTCATAATAATCTAATTATTGAAGATAGGGTGATTTCAAGCATTCTTTGAAACCATCTATATGCATTCTATATGAAATAATATTCATTCTATATGAAATAATACCTACAAAATGTTTTGTGTAATACTTGACACATTGCAGTAATTTCATACATATTAATTGGTATACTCCAATCATTTTTTAGGAAAAAAGTAAGAGCTGCAGGTGAGAATAATTGTCTGTGTTTTACAAGATAAAGAACATAAACAAGTTCTTTGAATACTCTTTTTTAAGGACAGAGATCTCTTTTGTTTTTGTTTTGCTTCTTTTTTATTCTTATAGTTTCAGTGTATAGTGTAGTGTTAGCTGCCACAACAACGGTAAATTAATTAATGTCCTATTAAAAAAAACAAAACAAAACTATGGACTTTATTTTTATTCCCAAGGGTATCTGGGGGGAAAAAAAATATGTCTTTAGAATCCGTCACTAGATATGTAGGTTGGAATTCCTACATTTCTTTATTCTGGAAATTATGGAAGACTCAAGTCTGCACCTCAGTGCAAAATCTCTCTCTTCAGAACTAAGGAATGGAAGCTGCAAGACACTGAAGCTTTCTCTCTCAGATGGAAAATCCTAAGAGATGGGGTTCACCAGGACCCTGTTTTTTTAAGACTTAGACTTTACAGGGAGTGGGTGCCTGTTAATAAGGAAACATCACAAGGGAAAAAAAATACCAAAAACAATATATGTAGAGCAATCCCGTGGGAGAATGATCCCCATCGACAGGCAAGTACTACCTTTGTGCCCTACAATCACAGACTAGAAGGAAGCCTACTTATTCCTGGGCCCAAATCTAGTGGAAGGAAACCATCAGAATCTATAGTCGAAACAATAAGGAAAACCACAGCAGCAGGAAACACAACTTTGCTTTAGTCTTTAACTTCTCAGTTTGGTAAGATTTAAGGAAAGGCAAACTGCTGTCCGAAACTTTAAAGCTATGGAAATTTCTGCTGAATGTGGCTCCAGGTTCAGTGCTGTAAAGGAATAAGAGGAGAACTTGGAAATGAATCTGAGCATAGGCATGCATTAAGTGTTCTGGTTTGCCACATGGTCTTCTGGCCAGCTGCTAAATCTTTACAAGCAAGGACATCAAATCTTTTCCTGAAATTTATCTTCCACAACTTCTTTTTTTTTTAATACCACTAACCGGTAATTTGTAATTGTACCAGGCAAAATTGCCCTTCACCGAGTTTTCAATCTACCTTTTAAATCAAATATGAATCGAATTCATGACTTTAATATTCTGAATTCCCTTGTGCTCCTGGAGCGTCGTCTCTTGCTGCCTGCCCATTTTGCATTTGGTCTCTTGTCTGTCTCTTCAGCTGGGTCATAAAATAAATTCATGGGTAACCCCATCTAGCTATAACTCACTCTCACTTAGACGTTTAATCCCTTTTTTATCTCTTAATCTGCACTATATTTTATGGTTGGCTTACAACTTAAAAGCTTTTTAAAAATACTACATATGAAAAATTCCATGTAATGATATATTTACCAAAATACCGAAAATGAATAGTCTTAGTGTCATGGGAGAAGCTTCATGATAAATAATAAAATTATAAACTATTTAAGAGATATAGCTTCTATTTGTAAATAATGGCATAGCTAATTCTATTTTTGTCATAAAAAATGCACTTTAAAGTAGTGTTTATGTAAGTTTTATTGTTTTAAGTAACAGGAATGCTTCCAATTTGTCGATATATATTGTGTAGCTTAATTAGGTTAAGTTTGTTTCGTGTAGTATGCATTAATATTATAGGTTAGTGATATAATGGTTTTTATCTTTCTTTTTATGTGTTACTCTAAAAAGTTCAAAGTGGTTAATAAACAGATTATTATCCTCTAAAGTAATAATAATGTTTATGCTACTTTTCTTTTTTGATGATTTTTAAAACTCACGTTCTACTTTTAAAGTATTTTTGTAAGTGAAACTGTACATCACCATAAGAAAGATAACTCCTTCAAATTCAAATCTTAGGTTGTTTTCACAAGATAGAAACATGTGAAGTGAAAATTTGGTAAAATATATATGAAGTGAAATGCAATTGATAAATCCATCAAAATTTAATTTAATCAACTGTCAACTTAATTAGGCTCTCTGGTCTAAAATCAAAGCATATGTTTGTATAGTGGAGTCTAAAGATGTTTATTCTAAACCTCCCATTTTAGAGATAAAGAAACTGAGATCAGATTATTTTGCTTAACTATTGTCATTCATTTATTCATTGAGAGAATTTGGATTAGAAAGTTTATGAAATCTATCAAAGTTTGAATTTTGTTTAGCTACAGCACATTTCTGGCCCAATAAATTGGATTACAATGCATCTAGCAACAAGTAGGTTTTCAAGTCTTATATTTCTGTAACAATTATTGAAACCAAACCTCAGCCTAAATCACTGCAGCATTTAACTACAGCAAAGAAAAGGAACAAAACCTTAATATTAAATCACAGTACTTATATACAAATAATACACATTTCTCTATTAGCTGAGATTATTTAAACAATAATGGCTGCAGCTATTGCTACGTCAAAGCTATTCCTGCTTTCTGTCATTATGCATGTGGACTTGTGAGCACTTTTGTAAATATTGCAGTGTCGCATGGCACCATTGTGTCTCTGGGTCTGCAAAATAAATAATATTCAAGGTCACTTGGTTCCACGTAATGAGAACTGATATGACAAGGTCTAGACTTTATTATAATGGCTTTTCCATAATGACCTCAGTATGGTCCTTGATTTTACAAAAGTTTATTTTCTTCCTTAAAACTGAGAATAGAACTGTATAATCTTCTGCAGATTTAGCAGGGCTCAATGTATCAGGATTACCAAACGACATGCTAGTAATTGATTTATTGAGTTCTTTTGCTACTAGCATTAATTGTTCTTAAGACACTTTTGAGTTGAAGCCTGTCCTTTGATTTTTGGAACAGACAGCAAAGCACCATCATTGTCATATCTGTTGACAAGAGGGGACATTGAGCCTTTTCCCTGAGTCAAGAGTTATCATAAAGGCTTCATCATAAGCTTCTAACATTAGTTAATCGAAAAAATATGTTCTAATCCAAACTCATTTTTTAAAAATTTACTTATTCAAGAGACATGTATTGAGTACCTATTATTTACCAAATTCCACCATAGGTCCTGGGATCCCCCAAAGAACTGTAAGCAGTCTTCACTCTGTATATTATGTTTACTGCCTAGTAGAAACATAATTAATGCCAAACAAGATACTTTGTGTGCATATGGAAATGAGTGTCTGGAAGAGAAGATATTGAGGCCAATCTTTAATTTGATCTGAAGTTCACCTGAGTGAAGGAGAATATTTCCGATATCCACAACAGAATCTACAAAGAGGAGGACATGAAGTAACACTATGTCTTGGGAAGGTAATGTTCTACTGAAGCAGCATAAAGTAGACAGGAAGTGTGGCAAGGGATGAAATATAGTTAGAGGAAATATAGTTAGAGGCAGATTCAAAAAGAGCATTAGAGATAGTGCTGAGTACAAAAGCAAATTTACATTTTTGAAACACCAGTGTGGCTTTAAATATACAGGGTGAGTGGTAGATGGTTATAACAGGCAACAGGAAAATTATTGAATTTTATAATGCTATAATGCAGGTGAGATATAATAAAATTTTGAGGAAAAGTAGTGGCGGAATAAAGAGAGCAAACATATTTCATTAATGTTTAGTCAATGATGGAGACTGAACTAGCTGTAAACAATAAGTGATAAAAAGGAGTCTAGAGTGTAACCAAGAAATCAGGTGTATCTTAGTCTAGTTAACTGGTAGTTTTGTTATTTAAGCAATTGCAAAGTATAACAGATGGTCCAGCCACTAGCACCGAGGGACAAATATGAGTGATATTGTAGAATTAGACATATAGAGTGAGAGACAAAAGTTGAGGTGTGTGAACTTTGAAAGTTCAGAGAGAGGAAAAGGGATCTGTAATGAAGACTAAGAAATTGTGATCGCAGGAGAAAGTGGGGAGCTGAGAATAAATGATGTTGGAGGAATAAATCATAGAGGAAACTTGATAAAAGTGATTTGTTTCAACCAACTACATGCCTCCAAAGAAGACAAGTAAACATGAGCACTTCTTACTCTTGGCATGAAAGATGAGTGAATCAGAAGCAGTATTGGAAAGCTGAAGGAATGCAGTTACAGGGCAAAAATATGCCAATGGGAAATACTAGGCTCATGGGAAGCAAGCTTTCAATAATAAGAAGAACCTGATGGAAATACTCTGTGCAAGTATAACAATGAGTAGGTTCGTCTGTAGTACTCCAGCAGTAGACTCGATTATAGGAAGTGGCCGGGGAGCAGGAGAGAATGGAAGAAACCAGAAGGAGGTTTATCAGAAGGAGGTTTATGTACATTGCTTAATTTATACTTTGCAAAACTTTTGTGGAATATATATATATAT
>NW_006432227.1:7487037-7493031 GCF_000325575.1 Pteropus alecto
TATATGAGATGCTCAGAGTTGTTACCCAACAATTAATTGCCAGCACTCTAATTTTTGTTAGTCAGTAAATAAATTTCCATGGGGAGGTTTGGAGAATCTGAGGAGTTTAACTTTTGAATGAAAAAAACAGTTGAATATCAGTCTTGAAAGAGTTCAGATTGCATTTAGTGATTCATGGCACAACACTGAATGATTTGGATATATTCAAAATCCTGTAACCGGATGATTAATCTACAATAATGAGTACGTTATTTTGTAAAGTGATGATTGAGTATTGTTTCAATTTGTACCATAAATTGCTACAATTAAAAGAAATGAAATTTTACCCCTTTGTTATAAAGTTGAAAATTTTAACAACCATTTTGAAATGGGCTCCCTGTGTGCCAGTTATTATAACCAATTTGTATGCGTTAACTCATAAATGTGTTTCATGAGGTTCTGACTATTTATATGTCTATTTTGGATTTGAAATAACAGAATTTTAGAACAGTTAAGTGAATTGCCAAATTCTTAATGCAACTCAAAGTATAAAATTCAACACAAAAAGGGATTTATGGTCTCAAATCATCAAAATTCTCGATGGTTGAGTTTCATTCAAGTTTGAGTAAGAGTCTCCATTTTTTCCCTGGGATTTCTAAATTTGTCATCTCTCGTATGTGACTGTCTCTAGTCACATTTTCCTCAAGGTTTTAGAGTAGCTAAAGCAGCTCCAGACATTTGTATACCAGCATTCAGAGAAAAAAAAGAAAAAGAACATTTCTAAAAGGTCTCAGCAAACATATCCTCTGGTTTTATTGATTTGAAATGGGTCACATAATCAATCATTATTAGCTAGAGAAAAAAAAAAGAGGCTTGTGTTTGTTAGTTTAGACTTGAGCAAAATGGCTTTAAAGGAGTTAAACTAACATATATAGATATGTGAAGGAGGTAGTGCTATATGAGTATGCATGTGAACATTTTTAAAGATTAGGTAGGATTAATTTTTGGAAGGGATTACTATACTATCCATTAAAAGTACATTATTATCCTTATAAAATTAAAATAATTTGCAAAATATATATCTATTTAATTAAGGAGCTGTTTCTAGGATTTAATACTTCTGACTCATGGGTTACACAAACACTTTTATTTTTCCTTCCACTAAAACTAGATAGACAGATAGAGAAATAGATAGGAAGGCAGAGGCAGATAGATAGATGTATAGCTAGAAGAGGAAATAGATAGACAGACAGACAGACAGACAATATATTGATATATGGAGGCCAGATGCATGGATGGATAGATGGATAAATAGAGAGATCGACAGTAGATCTTTCTAACCCTTAACATGACAAAATCATCCAATCAAGTAAAAACAAATAATTTTAGATGTGCAGGGTGTGTATTAAATCAAATAATTAATCACATTAATCGGTCATTTACACCTTGGCTAAAAGCATTTGAATCAAAAGTAGCGATTTATTTATCCTTTAGGAATATGATGCTGCACAGAAAATATGCAGAGCTTACTGAATTATAGCTTAGGGACACTGAGTGAATGAATTCCAAACCCATATATTTGATCATGATTCTATGATGTTTCCCATAAAAATAATTTTCAAATGTCATTAGGCACAGAGGAGGCAATGTTGTACCACTGCTGGATATCTGAGTTCAGTATGTGTCACTGGGAGCAGACATTAGCATTTGTACTGGGTTCCTGGTATAGAATTCTTGGCACACAAAGGAGAGATAAAATGCTCATAAAAATGGATTCACTTATCCATCAAAGTACAGTTGACTCACAAGGTATAAATATGTATAGTCTAAAATATTTAGGACATCTCTAAGAGGAAAGTTTTATAACATTAGAGTACTTTTGGATCTTTGGACTGAATAACAAATCATAAATTGATGTCACAGCATTAGCTGTGCCAGGGGACACTGTGAGGCTGGACTGAGCAGGGTTGGAACTGGGGGCAGAGAGAAAGCAAATTTCCTGCTTCGATCCTAGAAGTATACAGTTTAAGGGGGGCATAACTTCTGCTCTGAGAATTTTTTATGACATGTCTTTTCTAGGCTGTAAAAGTTCTGATTTCAGATGGATATAACAAGTATACAAATTTCTTTCATGGTTCTCTAACAAAGTTGTCCAATCATCATAGTCTACTTGTTTGGATTTTAATACATTTTAAATACATATTTCAAATTTCATTTTTATAACATTTGGGAGGTAAAATCAAGATCACTATATGAACGTTAAGGTGTGAGACTTAACAGGAATCATGCTAGTGTTACACATATGAGAGTTGTTATCCTGTGGGGTGGTGGTAAAGGAGAATAGAAAGTATGTGCGTATTTATTTTATTTTACATACATTTAAGTAACACCTACTATGTGGAACACTCTCATAGTTTCATTATAAATATTAACTCATTTAATACTGCTGAAAGTAGATAATATTTTTTTTACTTTTTTTTGTTTATAGGGAATCTAATATAGAGGTTAAGTAATCAGCTTGAAGTCACACAATTGGCTAGTGGCTGATCTAGGATTCAAACCCAGGCACCAAAGCTCCAGAAATAAATATGGCCTTCACAGTGATGAGCAATGCAACCTTTCCTAATTGAGAAATCTTCTAGGTTAACTATATGGTACTAGGCTTCTCAGCTCTGGGTACTTATTAGACTTTCCTATCTGCTGAGATTTTAAAAATTTCTGATACTTGGCACACTCAGAAAGATTAAATTAGATTTTCTGATGAAGGGCCAGGGTATGGTATTGTTAATCTATGTAAATGCCTTATTTATATACAGCATTTGTTGAAGATAAAAAAGGCAGAGACGTAATTTTTTACTTTTAAGGGCAAATATAGAAAGAGAATCCACAGAAGGAAGCTAAGATACAAGTGTTAATGAGCAATGCAGTGAAATCTAATGTAAAATGAATTAAAGGACCCAATAACTTGAAAGGCTATACTCACCTGCTGTACATCTATGCTTAATTTTACTTTATAATTAAACATGAGCTTTTAGCAGACCTCATACTTCAGTCTTATAGTATACAAGCCCTTTGTGGAATCTCATACCTCTGTACACACACACACACACACACACACACACTCACACACACACACTCTGTCTTGATTCTGAAAACCTTTCTGCCTTATATTTCTTTGCTGCTTAATGTCTTGTTTTATGTAATAATATGTACATTTATTTTCAATTCTATTTGAAAAGAAATTTCTACACATTTATCCTCCTATACCTAACTCTAACTGAATTATTTCTCGTTTATAATGCAATGTACATGAGGAAAAAGCAAAAGAAAGTGATATACCCTGTGAAATGTCTTTCTTGTCCTGTTTATGCTAATCAGTCCTGAGAAGAGCTTTATGTTATTCAGCAAAGAAATTTATATTAACTCTCCTTGGGTTTGCATTCCATATTGTGAATAAGTCTCGTTTATAGGATTTTTTAATGTAATGTTACTCATTTTTGGTTCTGCTTTCTTAACAGAACAGTGAGATACATTAGAAAGTCAAGACAAGTTAAACTCCCAAATTAATGTTTAAAAAAGACTGCAAAGGCCATAAGTAGCTGCCAGGTCACCTGTCCAGAGTATTGTGTGTATAGTATTTGTGTCCTTTGTGTGTATATATGAGTGCTACAATTATTCAACCGATAAACATTTATTTGGGACTTACTTCATTTCAGATACTAGTCTGTATGTATATAAAGAATGAATATGGAAGGACTGTTGTTGTAAAAAAATCTGTAGTTCATGAAAAGAATGCACGACGTATTGAGTTTCAAATAATCGAAATGTACTAAGGCTCATGGGAGTACAGAAGAGTGGACAAATTATCTCTGCTTAGGTCAGAAAACCAAGGATTTACAGAAGTGACTGTGGAGCTAGGACATCAAGGGTGAGTAGGATTTCTCCAGATGTGGGAGGCAAATGCCCTCCAGGGAGCAGGATCACTTGTTTAAGAGCACAGAGGCATGAAAGAGCCTCAAATAAACAGTCAATAAGCCTGAGTGGTCACGGCTTGGGTTCTCTGACAGCACAGTCAGAGACTACTCTGGGAGGAACATTGAAACCCATTCATGTCACGCTAGTTATAACATGTCAATGAATTTAGATCAGTCATTTTTTTAATAGAAATAGAAACCCATTAGAGAGTTTTATAAAAATATTTTAATTATTTTTTTTAATAAAAGAGTAACATGATAAAATTTTTTGTTATGAGACAGTGACTCTGATGCTCAAGTGTGAAAATGAAGCTGGAAGAGGAAGCAATCAAGATGCCTTTTCAGCCTTGCAATTGAGTGACTAAGGGTCCAAGCCAATTGAGACAGTTTCAGGGGTGATAAAAAGCAAAGAAAATATTCAATGAATAGCATTTTCATATCAAAAATACTCTATAGAGGCCATAAACTAACTTTAATTCACTTTTTTTTTTCATGTATTTCTGGAAAGATTGTTTATGTAATACCCCGAATGCAAAAATTTCATAGAATATAAAACTGCCTTGCTAGATGTGGCACTAGACAGAGTAAATAATTGTATGACATATTGTTTTTTATTGTATGTTGAGAATAGTACCTGGTGCATGGTCTGTTTATTGAAAAAATAAATTAAGGAATCAACAAATTAATGCCTACTTTAGCTGAAATCGTGAGTTAGTAGGGCTCAAGCTTTACTCCCACCTCTCTACCGTTTTGTATGAGAATGTTTTTAGTATCAATAAGAATGATTTTAATATCACTGAGCTTCAATTCTATGATTGTAAATTCAGATACTGTTAGAGTATTTCTAAAATTCAACCTCTGCCTTGATAATATTGATCTGAATGAAATCAAATAAATAAAGCACATTTAATACATGACCAGATGCAAGCATTATCTGGGCACGTGTGGTTGCATTGTGAAAGCAAACTGACTTTCTCAGTCTGGGCTCCAGAACCCATACTCTCATTGTAGAGAGTGTGAATAGAATATTCATATTACTCATACTCTATAGAGGCCATAAGTTAACTTTAATCCACTTATTTTTCCCATGTATTTCTCAAAAGTTTGTTTTAGAATTTAGAAAGAACTTAGAAAGAAAAGATAATAATAATAAAAAAACACCTAATCTAGCCAAAAACAGCAATATTTATATAGAGAATATTAGGCATAATTTAATATTTGTAGACTTTGACTGTATAACAAGTGGGATAAGGTGATAATGTTGATACAAGTGAGTTATTTTTCTGGGGGAAAAATCACTTCTTGGAATTTGGGAGGGAAGAGAGGAATTTATTTATGTAACTGTTCATTTCTACAGCATTAAAGAGAATGTAATTTTGGTGAATCTTTAATACAGGTCCTCAATGCCCGTTGGTCAAGTAATTATTAATGATTGTGTAAATGTTGACAATGGTGATGATGAATTATGGTGAATAGTATCAGTTGTCATTTTTGATGTTTTAAAAATGTCTGCCTACGTTCCTTCTAGAAGTTTTCTTTCTTGAGAAAGGCATTGTAATAAAGCATATTGTTCATCTGTCAATACAGCTAGAATTTACCGAAGCATCTTAAGATACAGTTTTTGGCAATGAATGTCTACCAAATATTATTTCTTACTTTTATCACCACTATAACACTTTACTTAATTTTTAAAAAGTAGAAGTGAAGAGAATACTTTCAGCTTTCAGACTAAACCTTTAATATTTAGTTTGTTCTCATTTTGTGCTGCCTTAAGAAAAAAGCCTAAATGAGTAACTGAAAGGGTAGGAGCGATCCTGCATTCCCCAAACTGAGCAGTTCCTTCTAATACCTCCAAGAGATGTAGAGTGCTCTGTCCACTGCATATCTTTGGCAGAACATATCACTCCCTTCATGCTCAGTAGAGGTATCCTGCCTTCATCAGCAACAAACTTATTTTATTATATCAAGTTCAATAATTTTGATTTTACTTTGTTCTCAACTTAAAGTAGTAGCATTGAACAAGAAATTAAAAAGAGATACT
>NW_006432227.1:7493084-7512973 GCF_000325575.1 Pteropus alecto
TCTCTTACTACATAAGTAATATGACCAAGTGTCCAAAAAAAAAAAAAAAGAGAAAAGCTACAGATAATTTGGATTGTGTTTAATATTTTCCTATGTCAATGAATCCTTTGGTTCATTCCATCTTAAGGCATACAGATCCTCCTGTATCTATAATTGCAGTTATTTTTGGTTTCTCAATTTCTCAAATATTCTGTCCTAATTAAAGACTTCTTAATGCTAATATGTAATTGTTGATTTTTAAATTGCAATTACAAATTACTTACACCCTCTAAAGTTCAATAAGCCTTTAAAACTTTTAGCTTTTCTATTTATATCTTAATCACAAAATTAAAGCATCTGTAGTAAGCAGCTGAGCTAATGTAAGCAGTGTCACGTCTTCTTTGGTGTACAAATCAATAAAATTATTATGATGTCTTTCGCTTTGATGATGTAGCTACTGGAAATGGACACAGCTTTTAAAGTAGATATTTAAAGTATGTATCATTCACACTAACAGCTATACTGTTGCCTAACATTTTGGTTATAATGGTTAAATTATTCTCAGTGACATCATATACTCACAGAATCATGAAACGATGCCAAATTTCAAAGGAAAATGGAGTCCAGCAGATAAAATACATGACTTAGAGCTTTTTAAAAATAAAGATGCTAGAGTCACATTGTCTTATTTTCCAGGTGCGTATGTGCTCCAGGTCAAGGCCACAGATGCAGATGATCCGACCTATGGAAACAGTGCTAGAGTTGTTTACAGCATTCTTCAGGGACAACCTTATTTCTCTATTGATCCCAAGACAGGTAATTTTTTTTTTTATTAGAGACAACATATCATCACCCCTTCAAATATTTAAACCTCAATTAAATCTTGGCATGGGAAGTTGCCTATTCTAATACTGCAATAAAGATTTCATGTGCTGCACATTAAGCAAAGGAAGATAGGATCTTACTTTGCTGCTACATGACTAATTCCTTTGGATTGAACTTTGGGTAAATATCAGCTTTTTCATGTATATGGGTCAAGTTCAAATCTTTTAGTTAGAATTCTCTGCATGATTTACTTTAAATTTTTAAAAGTTCAGGCATAATGTATATATATATATACATATATATAATTCTTTAGCTATTTTGGCTAAAATAACTTTTCATTTCAGGTTTTCTTGGTTGAGTTCAATTATGTTCATTTTGGGGTCTTATCAACATGTGGTAAGGTCGTGGAGCTTCTATTGTTATATTTATCAAGAGTTATGGATGATGGATTTGGATCGATATTTACCTGTGCTTCTAGAAGGGGAAAAGAGAGGATTCACAAACCAAGATCACTAATTCTTCTAATCTGTGTTTCCGAAACCAAATGTTTAAGTCAAGCCATTTAAATTGCAGTTTTCAAAGCCAAATGTATAAAAGTCTGTGGGAAGTATAGAAAGGGCAAGAAGATATGTGGGAAGATTTTGCATTCTCTTTTAAACAAAATGAAAGAACCTACATTTGAATACTGGATAGTTTTTTAAGGAGACTGTCATGCCAGTGATTAAAGTATGTGTTCCATGTGACAGTTAAAGTAGAAACTCCTTAATGACAGTTTTTTTTTTAATCAACTCATATAGTATATTATAATATGTTGCATATTGAATTCAATACTTTATTACATTAGTTTAAAATAATAGAATAAATTGTTAACATACGGGACTAATAAGATATTATTTTTAAATTTGTAAATATATCTTTAAAGAACTACAATGACTTGAAAGATATTAATTCCAGACAATACATTCAAATGAGCTAAATATTTTAAAATTTATACTTCCTCAAAGTGTGTGTTGAAATCTGGAATACCAAGTAGGTATAGGTTAATCAGCTAACCACGTATTAATGTTGCCTAGAAAAATGAAGTCAATTGGAAAAAGAGAACCTGCAAACTTTTTGTCAGCTAAACTCACTGTTCTCACTTCTTACCCTTCTTATCAAGCTGACAGGGGATCACGAGTCAACTAAAAGTTAAGAGAATAGGGCAGGGAGTCACCCCCTTTTGTAAATCTAAAATGTAATAGATTGTAACAAGGACAGTACCAAGCCTTTAAGAAAGGAACATCGTGCTAAAGAGAATCCAAAAAGTTTTAGGACAGAGAAGCTCTTTTGGTTTGGAAATAGGGTCAGAGACCAAAACCCGGAATGTCAAATACTGAGAGTGAATGTGTGATGGGAGAAATTGCACTTACAATGTAAGATATTTTCAAGACATATGCCACGTAAGATAAGGTGTTTGGCAATATTGGTGTTTAAGAAGTTTTGTGGTTATTGTTGTTGAATGGTAGAAAAATTACATATATAAATATGGAAAAATTGTTGAGAAAAGAGTTTGGGAAAGTTATCTGATGAAGTATACGATGGTTTGAAGTTTTAGAGGGATTAAGAACATTTGGACAATAGGCCAAATATATAAACAAATAAAGAAGGGAAGTTATCTAAAATATTACACATCCTTTTATCAAATGAAAGCATTATGGTTTTTTAAAATATAATTATTTATCTTTTCCAAATGTACCATAATGGGTAATCTAACAGGACTAAAAGTATGAATGATATATGCTTTGTATATTCCTTCAGCCTCTAAGAAACACTTCTCAGAGACAGAGGGCATGGAAGAAAGAGAAAGGAGGTGTGTAGAGACAGATGAAGAAGGAGGTTCAGTACAACAGTATACCTACTGGGTTGCAGTGATGAATTCTTCAGCGTGGGTGATTTTATATACTCAGATTAAATGTGGGAGCAGAAAAATGAAGGACTTAACATTTGTGAAGTAACTGTAGATGGAGCCAATATCTAACTTAAAAAAAAGATAAAGTCATACAAAGATGAACTTAAGCAGAATGTATGGGTGAAAAATATAATTGTGATAGTCAAATTAATACTAGGCAGACAATTATATGAGTCAAAAAACACTCTCTCTTTGACTTTCCTTGTGTAATATCTGCTTTTGATGAATTCTAATGTCTTTAGAAAGTATTATTTTACAGAAGAGTATGTATATTATAATATGACTTTTATAATTATATATTTGTATTTTTATATAATGCTGATTATTTAGAACTAAAGGTGAAACAATTCTGGCATAAACTATGGAATAGATTATTTGAAGCATTGATTTTCACTGGAGACAGAAATCTTGATACTAACAATACCTCAGACCACTAGACAGGAAAAGAGTGGATGATGAGACACTTCATTAATCGAATGATAACCAGTTCTTTATGCACAGAAACCATTAAGAAGACTTTTTGTCAAATTTATCACCTTGTGGTGGAGAAGAATAAATAAAAAATCAAGGATAATTGTAATTTCTCAGAAATCGTTTCCATTTGTTCCAGCTGTATAACTTCCTTTTATGATTCTTTTTGCTATTATTAAATAAAATGCATAAAAATATTACCTAAAATTTTCCACATTTGAGTGTAGAAAACAGTTTAAAACAATTTTGAAATAAAGTCTCATCAAAATTTCTGGTGCTTAAATATTAATAAAATGACACATTTAATATTTTATTATTCATTTGAAATAAGAAAATAAAAAAGATTTGGTTATTGATACTGCTGTTTGATGAACATTCTCTACATCTCAATTTAAGTGAATATGGTAAGCTTATATATAAACAATATAAATTGATGCATTCTATGGAATAAACCCAGAAATAATAGTTTTCTTTAAAATTGGGTAATTTGGCAATTATTTGGTTTAGTCATATAATAACTTACTGTGAATTAAAATTCAAACACATTCACATAAATACTTCAAACGATTATTAAAAATTTTTTAAAACCACAATTATAGATAAGTCTATAACATTAAATAACATTTATACTTATTATACTTAATGTTTATAAAACAGTAAATATCTGTTATATTAGCATGTTATATTTTTATATTATGTACATTTTTAAACTTAAAATTTATTATATATAGAAAAACATTCATAACCTATAAAACATTAAACAATAGACATTGTAATATTTTACCCAGTATGTAAAATAAGGGTGCCAAATATCTCTATGAACTGATAATAGAATTATTTCATTTAAGAAAACAAATAAACATTCCTATGAATTATTTACACCATGTTTTAACTTATATTTAAAATTATTTAAACTTTTTTTCTAAATAATTTCAAAAAAGTCTGTTAGGTAGCCAGATATTGCTATTTTATGTATCCTGTGGTGATGACATGTATTTTTCTTAATTACATGAGCCCTACTTGAGAAACCATTAACTCACTTTTTAAATCTTTTGTTGTGGTAAAATATATACATAACATAAAATTTACCATCTTAGCCATTTTAAGTGCACAATTCAGTGGCCTTAAGCTCATTCACTTTGTTGTGTGACAATCACTGCCATCCATTTACAGGACTTTTTCATCAATACCTTTTCATTTATGTTCATTGTCAAAAACTATGTGTATTTATAGTTTTTATTTTATGTATTTAAATGTGAATTTATAAAATTTGTATGAAAACAGCTAAGAATAGGTTGTATACATGAGCTGCTTTTTCTCTCCCTTTTATTCACTCTTCTGATATTTCATGCTCTGAAAGTCTGTCCTTGCTTCTGTTTCAGGAACTCCGATAAAGGTGGCTCAGAGACCTGCCACTTTCTCAAGATTTTTGCTCTTTAAATCAACTATCACCTTTTATTCAGAGATTATAATCTTCAAGCCTGTGTTCTGAGTGAACCCTTCTCCCATATGTTGATTGATATTTATTCTTTTAGGACTTTAAAATGTGGTGTTGTTTTAAAGCCCCATATTAAAATTAAAATATTGATTAGACTTTATATTTTGAGCTGTACTTTATAATACTATATAAATACTTAACAATGTTTTTTGGCTTTAAAATGCTTTTGATATTAATTCAGAGTAAAGTCTTACAGGATTTGAACACCTCAGTTAATGCTGGTGAGAGAGAGAGAGTTCTTTCTTCAAGGGCAAAAAAAAAAAAAAAAGAGTGTTTGTTTGCACACAAAGTAGTCACTCCTTTAAAATTTTTTTGCATTACCACAAGGACTGACATGAACACAACAAGGAAAGTAACAAGTGCTAATAAATATAAGGAAGGAAAAGAGTGTCAGGGAAATAGACCATTATTAAGATTAAACAACATATGTTGTTACCTATTTCACAATACTTTTCTTATTTGTAGTAAAATTACATAACTAAAAATGTACTGGAGACAATGGTTTCTTTGTATTCTGCATCGCCACCCTTCATGAAAAGTCTGTGTGAATTTTACCTGACTCATTTTAAAAATCATGTAATGCACACATCAGCAGATAGAACTAAGAATGTTTAGCCCTGAAAGAAAAATACTCCAAGGGAATGAGATACATGCTTTTCGGAAGTTGTAGAGCTGTCATGTACAAGAAGAACTAGCTGTATTCTGCGCTGCTTGAGAAGGAAAGGGCTATCAATGGTTGGTTTGAGTTCCATAAAGAGAATTTCCATTTCATTTCTTTAAAAAGATGCTAATATTTGTCCCTAAATAAGAGGAGTGCCTCATGAGATTGTGAATTTAACTTATTGGAAAAGCTAAAGCAGATGATGAGTGATGAGCTAGTGGTGCTACATTTGATTATTAATTTGTCTGATGCATGTTTGATTAAAACCAATGACCTGACAGTGCTTTGCTACTAGAATTTTGAGATAAATCAAGTAGATCCTCAAATAGATCCCATCTACTGCAGAGAAATCATTGTCCTCAGAAGATTACATTTGATTTTTTTTTTTTTTACACGTGATTCTTATAGGATACAATTCTGTGATACATAATGGCACCGTTGGGCACTAGACATGTTCTGATGTGTTGGTGATGGTGCTTCCTGAGGAAATGACTTCTTAATCCTAAAGAATAGTTAGGGTGGTTATAGATGGGAAGTTGGACCATATAGTTTCTAATTTTTCTTCCAAGTAAAGATAAGCTGGTAATTCTTCTTGTCCTCAAAATACATTATTGGCAACACATTTTTAAAAATATCATATACCCCATCTGTATAGTGATGGACAGAACATTTTGTTAATATTGTTTTAAGAATGCGCTAACTTTTTAAAAAATTAATTTCACATTTAAGGCCAATTTAAGACTATAATGAAATGAAACTCAGTAACTTTTCATATAAACTGATGCAAAAAGCAGGTCTCTCATAACTGTTTTAAAATACGATTTATCTGAGGAATTGAAAAGAAGAAACTTACATTGTCACTGCTAAAGTTAAGGTTCCTGTCTTTAACTATCATCATTTTTGCTATCTTACCATTCATTAGCTATTTCTAACAGATTTGTGAATTAAAATATATTTTCAATTAATCATGACATGACCAACATTTGAGTCTGTGATCTACCGAGAGAGATCATTTTCAGGTACAAAAAAACCCTTTAATCAAGTTTTTCTTTTCTTTTTTTTTTTCATGATATACCATGTCTAATACACATAGGTCTATACTAAACTTCATCTTACTCAAAATTACATCATGAATATTTTCATGACAAATCATCAAAAATGACCGAGATTAATAATATATTAAATTACAATTTCTCTTGAAGTTTGCATGCTTAGTTTCCATGTACTACCTAAGCTATTGTTATATGTTAGTTTATTTATTTTATTACTATTTATTGTGTGTCCATGATATGTCTGGCATTGTTTTAGCGCTAGAATCATTCAAAGAAATAAAAATAAATAAATAAAGGTAAATCCCCACTTTCAGAAATGTATATTCTATTTTAGAAAACAGAAAGCAAACAAAATAAGTGAAATTTATCGTGTTTTGAATAGCAATAAGAGCTAAGAAGGAAATGATAAAGTAGAGAAGGGACATGAAATGCTAGGGAGAGGTATGTGTTGTAGGCAGAATAATGATCTCCCAAAAATACCCACATCCTAATCCTCAAGCCCTGTGAATATGGTATGTTGTTACATGGCAAACGGGAATTAACGTTGCAGAGGGAATTAAGTTTCCAAATCACCTGCTGAGAAGATGGGGAGATTATTGTGTATTATCTGTGTGGGACAAATTGAATTAGGTGTCCTTAAAAGTCTAAGAGGGAGGCAGGCAAGTCAGAGTTTGTTAAAGATTCGAAGATGCTATGCTGCTACTTTTGAAGGTAGAGGAAGAGAGCCAGGAGCCAGAGATTTGGGGCATCATCTAGGAGACAGAAAGCCTTTAGAAAAGAATACAACCTGCCAACATCTCGATTTTAGCCCAACAAGACCCAAGTCTCCTGACCTCCGAAATTGTAAAATATTAAGCTTGTGTTGTTTTTAAGCCTCTAAATTTGTGATGATTTGTTACAGAAGTAATGGGAAATTAATGTAGTATAGAATGTTAGATAGACTAAGCAACAAAGTGCTCTCAAGAGGACTTTGAGAAAAAATGAAGGAAATGGAGGAGCTGTTCTGCAGTATACTTGGGGAAGAATATTTCTGGCAGAGAAAAGAGTGCAAAGTTCTGGTGGAAGGATGGGCTATGGAAGAAAAGATCAGGGAGTTAAGTGAGAAGGTGATTATGTGAGACCTTCCTCTGAGTGACCTGAGGATTTCAAAGTTGAGGGCACTGTGACCTCATTCATATTTTGATCTCTCCACTATTACTGCTTTTTTGAGACTAGTAACTCAGGGCTACTTTGGACTCCAATCTTCTGTGAATGGAGAAGAGAGCCGTTCATTCATTATTCATCTATCTATCTATCTATCTATCTATCTATCTATCTATCTATCTATCTATCTATCTATCTATCTATTAATGCCTCATTATAGTAATTAATGTTTTTTTCAGCTTCATTGAGATATAATTGACATAACTCTGTGTAAGTTTAAGGTGCACAGTGTGTTGATTCGACACACTTATATATTACAAAATGATTAGCACTATTGTGTTAGCCAACAACTCCATCATGTCATAATTACCATTTCTTTTTGTGGTGAGAACTTTTAAGAGCTACTCTCTTGACCAACATCTCCTATTTCTCCTGCTCTATAGCCCCTAGTAACTACCCTTCTATTCTCTTTTTCTATGAGTTCAGCTTTTTTAGATTGTACATATAAGTGATATAGAGTATTTGTCAGGATGACTTATCTCACTTAGATTAATACCCTCAAGTTTCATCCATGTTGTTGCAAACGGCAAGATTTCCTTCATTGTCATAACTGAATAATTTTCCATTGTGTGTATCTGTCTGTCTGTCTGTCTGTCTGTCTATCTATCTATCTATCTATCTATCTATCTATCTATCTATCATCACACCTTTTTTATCCAGTCATCTTTTGATGGACACTTAGGTTGTTTCCACATCTTGGCTATTATGAATAACATTACAGTGCACATGGAGGTGCAGATATTTCTTTGAGATTCTGTTTTTATTTTCTCTAGATAAATGTCCTGAGGTGGGAGTGCTGTTTTGCATGGTAGTTCTATTTTTACTTTTTAAAGAACCCTCCATGCTATTTTCCATAGTAGCTGTACCAAGTCACGTCCCCACCAATAGTGCACAAGGGTGCCCTTTTCTTCTCATTCTGGCCAACGATTGCTATCTCTTGGCTTTTTGATGACAGCCGTCCTAAGAAGTGTGAGGTAACACCTCATTGTAGTTTTGATTTGCATTTCCCTGACGATTATTGATGTGGAACACCTTTTCATGTACCAGTTGGCAATTTGTTTGTCTTCTTTGGAAAAAGGCATATTGGGTTCCTCTGCACATTTTAAATTCAGATCATTTGTTCCTTTTTTTTTTGTTACCTAATTGCATGGGTTCTTTTATATTTTTAATATTAACCCCTATTATTTGCAAATATTTTCTCCCATTCCATAGGTTGCCTTTTCATTTGGTTCCTTTTTATTTTGATGCTTTCCAGAGGGTTTATTTATCTTTAAAAACCACAACGTGATTTCTTTCCCTTTCTGTGGTCTTATTTTTACTGCCCTTCCCCATAGCAGTATGTTGCAGCTATCTAGGTTCTCCTAGGATGCTTTGAAGGCACCATTCTCTCCCAGTGACCCTCCCTGGGATATTCCACCCTGTGTTCTCTCCAGGTCTGCTTCCTCCGCTTTTCTGAGATTGCAGCTCTAAAGCTCTTCCTGGGAGGACTTTTCTGATACCAGCTTCAAAGGCACTTGATTTCTTCTTCCTCAGAGTACTAATCACCATCTGAAATTGGCTTGATTATTTAAGTCCTTCCTTGCGGTTCTCTTATCACTTCACATAAACACATGCCCGTGAAATGTACGTTCCACAAAGAAGCCTGCACAGAGACTGTATTAATTATTATCCCAGATGGAAACAGATGGCACCCAATTGGGCAATTTGAGAATAGTTTAATAAGAGAGCTCTTTATTAAAGTCTGAACAGACTGTAGGTAAACCACTGGGTAGGGCAGAATCTGGAGAAGAAATAACAAGTGGCTGCAGTCACCACACTAGGGCCCAAGGAATGAGAAGGGCTGGAGGCACATGTCACCATGAGGGGAGGGGCCGTCATAGGTGATGTCGAGGGATCCATGGAAAGAAAAAAACAACCTCATTCTCCTTATACCATCCAATCTCCTGCCAGTTGGCCTAAACCAGAGAGCAGAGATAATCTAGCAAAGTGAATAAAGTAAATCTGAAAGAGAAAATGGAAATATTCACTGTTACACAGTCAAACCTAATACCAGTTCCTAAACGGAACATATTAGTACAAATACTGACTGAATCTAGAGCCTCATATCTTAATCCTATAATCTAACCTTCAATTCAAGAAATAGCTCATGGAAAACTATATCCGCGATTATCATGTGTAGTATTTTATGATTTCCTATATATAGCATCACATTGTTTTCATCTCAAAATATTATCACCAGACTATTTAACTCATTTTTACAAAGTAAGCTGAGATCCACCAAGATTATGTGGCTTGCATACAACACAAGGGTGGTTGCAGAGAGAGAATATATCCCTCACCACCAAACAAGTGTCCCTCGATATATTATTTTGTTTGTAAATTTCTTAACCATATGTTTCCATTTGTAGTGGCAGAAATAAATCTATTTTTTCCTCATTCTTATTTTTCTCTAGTTATCTTGATTATATATGTTTGAAAGTTCATCAGATATTAGGCACTCAAATTATACTGTGTATTTTTCTACCTACCCTTTTTCAAGTAAACAGGGTTTATTTCAGAATTGTATCAAAGTAATTAAAGTTTACTTTATCAATACTTTAGTTATACTGTTCCATAAAATGCATGTTTGTTTTTCTTTTAACTTTTAGGCTTCAGCTATTGTCATACAAGGCTGTCACTGTATCTTTATATACAAATACTGAAAAATAGAATTGGACAACTGAATAACTTAAGACCTGAAATAACAGAACATAACATTTCCATCTGCTGGTTACATTCTAAAGAAGCACTTAAGCCCAGTATTTTGCAAGCGTCCTCCTTGCCATGACCATGAAACGTATCTTTGTTTGGTTTTGAATGTTAAGCAGTTAATAAACAAACAACAGGTACCCATAAGAATAACTTCTTGAAAAGGAGATTTTTTTTCTCCTCAGGCTTTTTCTCAATAGACCACAATGTTCGAAGACTCTCTTCTCACATTGAACTTTGCCTGATTCCCTAGATTCAACTCTAAAATTTAAATGCTACAAATGTCATATTTTATTTCTCCAGGACAGGGGCTCTTAAATGGAAATGGTAGTGGGCAAAGAGGAGCACATCATTGTCATCAGGGGAGATTTTCTTTGAAATTACATATTCAAGCCTTTTTGCTTTCAGAATTCTAACATGTCTTCCCGCTGAACAGCATTATATTAAAAGGAGGGCTAGAAGAAGCAAAGAGGTCACCTATCAGACACAGGATGGAGCAGGGGAGCAGAGCAGTTTGAGGTTTTGACGACACTTGTAACAAATCACCAGCAAAAAAATAATCTAGTCTTAAATAAATCTGATAATGACTATTTGCTCTCTTTTTCATAGCAACATAAAGCGGATGTGTAAAAAGTTTATATATAACATATTTATAAATTTTCATATTAGAAATGTTCATATTCAAAACAAAATGGGTAAAAATTATATGTGTATGTATATATATGTAAAAATATATATATATGCATGCATATTCATATTGGAAATGATCTGTCAAAAACAATGCAGTACACATATGAATTAACCCAAACATTTATTTAGAAAATATAAACATTATAAGGCTGGCAGAAGTCACATAGCTTAGGGCATGCAGGACCAGGCCATTGAGATGTAGAGATGAAGAATCTTAGTTAAGAGACTTAGGAATGAAACACTAGGAATTCCAGCTGAAGAGAGGAGAAACAGATTGACATACAAGAGTGACAGTACCAGTGCATGAAGAAAGCGAGAGTAGCAAAGAATGAAGGTTGCCTTTTTGCAGCCATTTTCTGACAAGGATTAAAAGAAATCTTAAATTGTAGTTAAATCTGAATTAGCAACAGAACAGAGTTTGATAAGTCAATAGTGGAAAGAACAGATAAAACAGAGATTTATATTTAGTTTATGATTTAGATGTTATTATCTTTATTATTTATATATGCTACTTTATTTAAGAAACAACACTGTCAGAAACACATGGGTTTAAGATAAATGCTCTGCAATCTTCCTAAAACCATTGGCTACAGGTTGGAATTTGGTATAAAATTTATTTATAATTTTACTTGCAACAAATCTAGAAGGTTTTACTTATTTCACTCTGAATAAACTAGTTCTGCCGCAGGATACCAGGGCAGAAAAGGAATAAGATGTAAATTTACATATATACCATATGATTCGTGATTGTATATTTAATTTTTTATAGATTCATTCATTTATTCAGCCAGTTATTCAGCTAGCCAGTTGTCAACATACTCCTATTGAATCCCTTCTAAATGGCAGGCACTCCCCTAGATGGTGGAGAAACTCAGTGACAAGAGGGACAAAGTCCCTGCATGGCAAAGCTTAGTGAAATCTAAGTAAAAAATCTATAGCTAAAATAAGGGAGACTCTGAAAGACAAAATAAAATACACGAAGAAGATGTTTTATGTGTTTAAAGAGTAAATATGTTTATCAGAAATAAATTAAGAATTATCATAAAAATCACTCACTTAGTGTAACCACTTAATTGTTTTAGTACAAGTATTTATATCTACATTCTTGAACAACCTTATTCTCTTTTAAAGATAAAATTATTCTGTATAAATCACATCTAACCTGGTTGACTTAATTAATAATGAGCATCTTTTAGAGCCGATACGTTGTTCTTTCACCATATTCCACAGTGCTGCTCATTTCACTATAGGGCTGATACCACAATATGTTTAATTATATCTTAATCATTGGATATTTTGGGTGTTTCACTTTTTTAAAGACATATTATTTTTGTTAGTGTGTCTTTACTGGTGAATCTAGGGAGAAACATTTTCTTGTTGTGGACTATTTTATCTTGGAAAATACAACACTTGCAACGTTTTGTTTTGTTTTGTTTTGTTTTGTTTTCCCTTAAGGTGTTATTAGAACAGCTTTGCCAAACATGGACAGGGAAGTCAAAGAACAATACCAAGTTCTCATCCAGGCCAAGGATATGGGCGGACAACTGGGAGGGTTAGCCGGAACGACAACAGTCAACATCACCCTCACTGATGTCAATGATAATCCACCTCGATTCCCCAAAAGTACGTTCTTTCCTGCTAAGTTTAAATTAATGTAGCATTTTAAAAATGTTTTTACATTTCGTTGAATGCTATAAGAATTGTAATAGTTTTCCAGACACTTTTGGTCTTTAAGAAGTAGAAAGTAATGGATAAAAATTAAACGACTTTAGAATTTGTTTTCTGTTAGAATCGTGCACAACATGACTGCAATAGAAAATAATAAACATCAGTCAAAAATTAAATGAGTCTTATGTTATCTATCCCTATTAAAGTAAAATATTCACCATAGATTGGGATCTTGCTCTAGTTTCTTACTAATTAAAAAACTAATACACAAGAAAATTCCAATGTAATTTAAAACGTATTTATGACATATTTGCCACCACAGTATTTCCTATATCATTTAATTAGCATAAGAATTATCTGCCTTCTCTTTAGAGATTGCGTTGATTCACTTGCATAATCTTTTGTGTATCAGATGATATCACTGTGATGCTATTTACATTACTTCAGTTCTATTTTTAGTTTTGTGATAAGTGAAAATTGCTACAGTTCCTATGATAATAGAATGAATGATTCACACCTGTATTTTCTCTGCAACTTGATTTCTTATTGAAAACAAATACTTCTCACTTTTTTCTTTTTTTTGCACTATTACGTTTAACACCAATCAGTACCTGTTTCATTTCTAGTCCATTTTCAAGGATTAGTTCAGTGATCCTAGGACTTAGGATACAGAAACTAAATGTTGTTATCACTGGGTAAATAAGAAACTTAAGTTAACCACTAGGCGCTCATTTACATGAATAGTTAAGATTAAAAAAAAAAAAAAGACTTTCCTCTTCCAGCTCTACAAGGGAATCTTGAGTCCATCTAATAAAGTTATATAATACCGAGATTATTTAATTAAATGAACGTTTTATTCCTTTAGATGTATGGCTTTCCATATTTTACTAGTTTTTCATTTTTTTTCTTAAATTCATTAACCTACATATTTTTTTAATAGAAATACTTTTACTTAGTGATCATAAAGCCTAATGGCCAAATGTTATGAGTAGTAATTAGAAATCATCATACTTTAGCAAATGGGATATATATGACAAATGGCTAGTATATACTATGCCATGATTAATAACAGAGAGAGTCTTAGAGTGTGAAACCCTTACTTCGCTATTAAAGGAAACAGAAAAAAAATATAAATATTAAAAATATAAAAGAAATAATGCATTTGATTATATTAATAAAGGATATGTTTCTAACTATTATTTTTTTCTTTCTACTATTAATGTGTGTGACATGCTGTAATAGCTAATTGAGGAAGATGGTTTGGGAAATTATTCTGCTTTTATAAAAAATGTGACATTGTGAACTTGGGCCCAGTTTTGGCTTTTGTGTATCTAAAATACTGTCAGTCTATAATATAGGAAATAGCAGAGATATTCCTCAATCGTGTCAGTATTCTTATTCATGAGAATGATAGTGAGATGTTTCAGATGAGGAATCTAAAACTCAGCCAGTAGATGGATACAACTCTTGTGGGTATGGATGAAAGATGGTTTGTAAAAGTTTAGGGCAAAGATCCAGACAAAAAGGGTGCAGGAAATAAAAATGTCTCAATGAGAGAGAAACAAGAGTATGCTTAGAAAACAAAGGTGGTGGGCTCAGGTCCCAGCAAAACAGGAAAGTCACTTCCAGATCTTGCTTAGTGCAAATAGAATCTGGATGAAGCAGTAGGCTAGTTTGGAATTTTTTCAAACTAAATCTGTAGGTAATTAGATGAGATCCACCAGAAAAGATTGTGGAGAATAAGGATATTAAATTAAACTTAGAGCATTTACATGCTGTGTCAGGAACTTTATCATCTTCTTATTTCCTTTTACAACACTCTAAAATACAGATTTACCACATTTTACTGTTAAGAAAACCGAGGCTTAGAAAGATTTTAAAAACTTGCTTAGAGAGACGTGACAGAGGTTTTGAATTTTTTTTTTTATCTGAAGTTCAAATTCTTTCTAGTTAGACATAATAGGAAAATCAAAAGTTATTCTTTTCTTTTACCTAGCACTCTAAAACCATGCTTTCAGAACCCATCCACAAAAGAGATGCATGACATATGCTGAATTGCCACCATAAACAAAGAAATGAGAGGGCAGAAGAAATATACCTAGTAGATCACTGTGATCAATTATTTTTTGCTTGTGATACATGCATATTTGAACTATAGTCTGAACTATAATTGGTGAGAGATATTTTTGAATCATGAGAAAAAAAGGGGCTTTCACATTTTGCATGAATAAAAAATTAATTCCCTTGAAATGTTACATGCCTTTGTGTCAAGCCCTTTTTACTGTGCTGTCATTTTGAATTACATCCTTCAGAGGAAAAGACAGAATCCATTTATAAACAGAAAAGCCATCTCTTTAGAAGCCAATGCTCTTTTGCAGGAGTATTTCTCATGGGGAGCAATTAAACTGCATATAGGACATAAAATTACAAACTGAAATAATAGCCTTTTAAATGTAAAAGTCAAGATAACAAATATTCCATATATAAATAACTTGAAGAGAATTCTCCACAACTAACTATATTTGTTCATGCCTGTTAAGCAATTACACTGAAGAAAAAAAATTTCAGATGCTTTATGAGTTATAATTTTCATTGCCTAAATGCACAAGATAATTTCTTAAAATTTACTAATCATATATTTTTTGGCTTTGCATGTGTACACATACATATGTGACATTGTTAAGCACTTATTTACATTCATTTTTTCTATAAATCTGTTAGAGATGAAAAAAATAAATATCTTGTGAATTTGCATCATGCAGCTATAGTTTACTGTTTTATTGGTGCAAAATAAATGGTTCCTGAGATATCATAACTTCCTAAAAATCTGATATGATTAGTCAATAATATTGACTAATAAATTAGTGTGTCATACACTATGCAAAGTGATTTGCATATATATTCCCATTTAACTCTCATAATGACTGTATAATATTTCTTCAATTTTAGAAATTAAGTAGAATGCTACATTATTAAGAAAGTTCCATATGCTTGTCCAAGTTCACGCAGCAACTAAGTGAGAGAACCAAGGCTTACTCTTCTTGCACGGAGACCTCAGAACTCTAACTTTTTATCACTCTTCTTCTTGAAAGGCCATTTGCTTTTAAAGCCCGTATTTGGCCTGAAAGATCCTACACTTAACTGAGAAAACTGTCTACAAAAAAAGGTAGTAATATTGTTTTATACATATAAATAATGCCTGGCATGTTAACATAGCTCTCCCTAAAGTCATATAAAGGCAAAATATTTTCTTTGCAAAATCTTCTCCATATAGTTATAAAGCTGCCATTTACTGTAATCAAGGATATCTATAAAGAGTCCCCATCTGTTAAAATAAGCTACAGAAAAATACTGATGGTTTTGATTACTTGAATTTTAAATGACAAAACCATCTAACAAGCTGATCTAAATTATGCATTATGAGATCAAATCAATTAAGTGATATGGTTAATTCACATGAAGGAAAATATACTTTTCTCACTTGGTCTCCTTCTTCTGTATAATAATTTTATAATGACTATAAAAATAACTTAAATGAAATAAAGCACTGTATGCACAATTTTGAATGAAAAGAGATAATTTATATAAAATGTAAGGAAGAGCTTCTTTCTTTTTTCTTTCTTTTTACTACAATAAGAAACTAAGATAACTGTATGTATGATAAATGAGTTCAAATGTAGAAATTAGGATATTAATATTTGTTCTAAAAGAATTTCCTACTCATAAATAAAACAATGGTTTAAAGTAGTCTATTTTAACCAAATTTGTACCAACATGTTTATATCAACTGTTCTAGCTATAGGAATGTTTATTTTATTTTACTTTAGCCTGAATAAAACACAGTTGCAAGATTAATCTATGAAGTTTCTACTTGCTTGATACTCACCAAATTATTACCATTGAAGTAAGAAAGAAATCTTTTCTCATGTGAAGTTTCGGTTTTATTCTATCAAAGTATATATTAGGAAGACTGTAGGTTAGCCTTAAGTGATTCCCAGCTTATTTAGATTGATATCTAATGGCTCTATCTTCAACGATTTTACATTAAAGGAATTTATGATGTATGTATATTATAATAATAACACTATTTTTAAGCAATTTTACCCAGAGTGAAAATATATGCTCTAATCTTTAATTTCATTTCCCTACTTTCTTAAAAAGCTTGTTTATTTTATTATCTTTGCAATACATGAAAATCATATTATCACTTAAAATTCCTGAAATTTTATATAATAAAATATATGTATATATATTTATTGACACTTGTTCTTGCTTTTTAAGAGGTATAAATTGAATAATATATCTTTACCATTCTCAGCCAATAGTGCACTTTATAAGACAAATATATAGTTATAAATATATTACAACCACAATAAAATTCCAAAATAGAAATATGATCAGAATATTCACTGTCAGAAAGAAGATATGATAATTAGATCTAACTGGAATAATTAAGAAAATTTTTATGAAGAACAGAAATGTAAATAAGAATTTAACTCAATAAAAAAAGGAGGATGTTGGTTATAGACTGCCACAATCCTGAAATATAAAATATATTTATGTATCTTCATGTCTTTTTAGTAGAAAGGTAATATTATACAGTAAGATGTTAGAAAAATATCTTTGATAAGTTGATAAAGACTGAAGTAGGGAGTAGATGTGGCACAAACCTAGGGCAATTGTTTGAAATAGATAAGCAGAGGCAGATGTGAGCATTGTTTCAGTAGCATAATAGAAAAAACTTTGTGATCTATTCAATTCAGATAAATGTAAGGTAAAGAGCATGTGAAAAAATGATTTAAGAAGGAAGGTAGTTTCTCTGCTGATATGCTGAAATTTGAGTGGAGACAAGCAGGAAATGATTGAAAACACAGAGATCCTCAAGGAGAAGTCAGAGACAAAGAAAAGTTTCTGAGAGACATAAACATAGAAGTGATAAATGAGGTCAGAGGACTGGATGAAATTAATCAAATTAAAGAAGACATCACTTTCTTTAAATTCTAGATATAAGAAAATCCAGAAAGAAAAATGAACAAAGATACAATGAAAACCTCAAACCTGACAGTAGGAGACAAAGAAAAAAAATACTTTTATTACATTATGCATGTTGTACTTTTTCAAACTGAAAGTAACACTGATACGAGATTGTTTGAAGATTAAGGAAGCTGAGTTATCTCCTATGAGATATGATTTTATTTTTCCTGTGAAATATGAGACAAAGTCTCTAACTGAGAAGTAGTAAATATAGTGAAGCAGAAGTTTGTGGAGAGTAAAATAGAAGTCATGGAGAATGGTAATACGTTATCTTTGTGAGTTTGTATGTTTTGCATCCAGTCTTTCAGGTACATTTGAGGTTAGTGAGCAAAATGTTTAATGATATCTAGCTACTACTCCTCATTTTTGTTTTCCTTAGTCAACCACACCTCTTTCTTGAGAAGGATGATAATTTTCATCATCGAAGGCTCTGTTTTGTCAGATTGCAGAAACAGAAGTGCATGAGCAAGCTATACAAAGCCAGAGGTTAATAAGAAATTGAAATGATAAACCTTGTGTTTCAGTTGGATAAGGAAAGAGAGGAAAATGATTTCTGGATGTAGAGAGATGCTGGCATTAACGAATATTAAAGTATGTTAAATTCGATAAGATTGATATTTACTTCATATGTAAATATATTTTATGTTACATCAATATCTGATATTAAAGTTGATAGGTTGTAGTAGGAATAATTGAAAGAACAAAATGGGAAAGCAGGAGATTATGATCTCATCGACTGCTTCCGTCCCAACATCACCTAGTTGACTCAGCTCAAGATTCTCAGCTTAAATGTTGTAAAAAGTGAAGAGAATTGTGTGACTTTCCTTTAGAGCACTGATGTGACTGCAATTTTACTTTGTGTCATTGTATAATTAATGAATACCTCCCAAATTTGTGTTCCTGGACCCGATTCCAACAGAAGGGAGGAGGGCTCCCCACACAGCCAAGCAATTCTTGAAACACCAGCTAGGTGTTCTAAAATTCAACTCAGTTATGACACTATCTGCCCCTAGATAGCATCTGGTTCCACATGTTTCCCCTCACTTCCTTCACAGGCCAGTCCCAAGCTCAGGATATCTGTGCTTCTCATCTGCTAGCTATAAATCAGAGGTTGCCACAACTCCCTCCTTTGGTTCCATTAAGTTGCTACGGAGGCTCATAGAACTCAGAGAAATATTTTACTCACTAGATCATCAGTTTATAATAAAAGGGTATAACACGGGAACAGCCAAATGGAAGAGATACACAGGGCAAGGTATGGGGAAAGGCGCAGAGTTTCCACGCCCACACCCTCTCCAGGTTCACCATCCTCCCAGCACCTTCGAGTACTCACCAACCCTCAGCTCTCCAAACCTATGCCTTTAAATGACTTGATTGGGTCTCCTGGCAACCAGACCTCATCCTTAGGTGAGACACCAGGAAGTCACCCTGTTAACATAACAAAAGAAGCCTTTATAGCTCTTATCATTTAGGAAGTTCCAAGGGTTTCAGGAGCTTTGTGCCAGAAATGAGACTGAAGAGGACCTAATATATGTATTTCTTATTATAAATCACATCACAGTTCCCTACTAGACTATAAATACTGTCAGGACAAACTCAACTTTTTGGTTTGTTTCTTTGTTTTTTCTTCATTAGTCCATGAAGGAAGCTTCTAATATTGCATTTGAATCAATTATCAATAATCTGAGTTGTTGGAAGATTTAGCAATCTATTATCCAAAGGAAATTTAAAAAGGACAGCTCAATATCTAGTCCTAAATTTTTGTGTTGTGTTTGGCTTCTCAGAACTTAAAAAAAAAAAAAAAAAGAATTAATTTCTTATTGCTCTGAGAAAAGAAATATTGCTATCATTAAATAGAATTTATAGAACTTAGTCCATTAATATGCTGAATATTGTGTGCAAGGCAATTCATATTCATGTATGTGGTTAATTAAAATTTAGACTGGACAATTATAACCTTTATAAAGGTGAAGTGATTTAGCTAATACAGTAAAACTCTTGATGCAAATACTTGACACTTCCAAAAATTTGCTCATCTTAGATTCATGCTAAAAATGAGCAGGAGTAGATTTATCTGTCATTTCTGAGAGATTCCATTCACTGTGTGTTTAG